>NC_056735.1:918151489-918158989 GCF_019279795.1 Protopterus annectens
TGTACATGTGGCTGTACACACATGTTTGACATGGCTGTCCCTACTTTTCAATGGTGCCACAGACCAGCACAGGTTTACAGTACACCAGCCTGATGTGTGGTATGCCAATCACATGTAGTATGAAATGTCATCTGATGACGTTTTGAATGACATGCATACATGTGTAACACAATGGTGTCCTTTCAAATCTACCGTACAGTAATGGTGACCCAATGTAGGGATGTGTTATACTAACATGGGTCTTCAGCTGACACAATGTTGTCTGTCCGCCCTACAAATATGCAGTGACATACTGCACATTGAGCTGATGTGCATAGCCATTGCAGGGCATCACATGGCTTCACTATTGCTATACAGTGTGAGTTACTGACACAGTTCATAGCTATGACTGTGTTCACATACAATACATATCTAATGTGGAATGTGACCCACAACACTGACATGTATACACACTAAACCCTAATGTGGAATGTGTGACACAGGTCACAGAAGGATATACGGATGACACTCCTGCACATCTGCAACCATATTACTGATGCCTGGCAACTATGCCCACACATGGTTAACTTAGCAGTACTCTATGTCCCACATGCCATCTGTGTACCTCAGACACATGAGGAGCAGGCATGACAGTGATGTCTGACACCAGCAAGGTGAATGTACTGTATCTGTGGCCTGATTTGGCTGTACGTGTATGTTGTGCAGCACATGTATGTATTTGGATACTGTATAGGTGAATGCTTTCATGTTGTGACACACTCAAGAGGTTCAAGACATGTTATGTGGTGGTTTCATGTTATGCCTACACAAGCTGTGCACAGGCCTGTATGATGTTTAGTGTTTCACATCTGCAATATCACCATTACACAAAGGCCATAGTTGTATTGTGTTGAGCCAATGTACAACAGGGTGTACACACATGTACATCACTTCTACTGTGTGTGTTGCTTCATGTCTCTGGCCATCTTCCATGGCCATTTGTACACATGTTCTGTCCAATAGTTCTGATGGTCATCTATTTCACATGTCAGTGTTATCCCATATGACATACACCCATAGATGCCATATGCTCCACTGACAACAGGGTTATGTAGACAAAGGTTGGTATGTATGGGATGTGAGACATCATGTTTTGCAGGATAGTTGAGCAGTGTTGCAGTCAGCCCACTACATGTCATGGACATGTTAGATAGCACATGACATTGAGTGACATTCATAGCAAGGGTATACTCCACAAGGGTGTATCCTGTGGGACGGTCATACTCCAGCTCCGACACATTTAGAGTGTGTGCACACATATACTCTCTGTACAGTACTGTTTGTACTCCCAACATGTGCAATGCTGATATGTAGTACCTGTCCCTACAGTGAAACACACCTTCACCATTGTATTCACAGTTGTCCACACATCTGGCAATGGCAGTTTGGAAGGTTTAGTGTAGGTGTTTCATATAGTCTTCAATTGTTTCACATGGGTAACCACTATGATGCATTGCAGGTCTGACCAGTGTCTATTAACAGGACCACCATACATTATGTGTGTGTGTGTGTTATGGCAGATAGCATGCAATTAATATGATCCGTGCATTATCAAGCCTGGTAAATAATAACAATCTCACCTGACACAGGCTGCTGGTACTGCAAAATGCCAGAGGTGCCTAAACAGGAGTGTCACAGTGGTAAGATCATTATCCACACCTGTGTGATAGCTACAGGGTGCAATGTCCATGTTAGCACATAAGCCAATACAATACACTATACAATGGAGTATGCACATCTGTACTATACTGTACTATAGTATGTGGCATATGTGGCATGTGTGCATTCATGCCTTGCATTTGATGTTACATTACATATTGTACAGTAACACATGTAACTACGTGAAATATAATTGTGTTATATCTGCAGTACTGACTTACCAGGTAACTCCAGGCTCAGTGGTTGAGAGACACCCACCTCCACAATACCAGCTAAAGCTTGTGGATGGAGATCTGCAGGTGTCCCTAGGATGGCCAGTAGCTCCTCTGCATGCATGAGTGGGGGCTGGGTGAGTGCCCCCCCAACCAGTTGCACCTTGTTCCCTGGTGATTGCATTAGCATGCTGTTTCACCCATCTTATGAGGTTACTACAGTGTTGGCACACATGCTGATAGGTGTAATTGTGACCAACAACATCATTTACCCTCCAGCGGAGTTCCTTCCACAGGGAATCCCACTGCTGCGTATCTTGTGGCACATGGCTGAAGAGTGTTAAATGGTTGTCAAGGTGGTATGGGATGAGGACCTCATCCTCCAAGTGGGTGTACACTGGCAGCCTGCTACATGGCATACCTGAAAGACATAATGATGGAGACAGGTCACAGAAACTCACAGAGAGGTACAAAAGTACAGCTGCACATACATGTGTATCACATTTATTAAGATTACAAAAAAGTATTTGCAAATCTACATGTCACTAACACCACTGACATGTTTAAGTGACATACATTTGACACTTACTGGTGATGTGATGTTATATGTGTGTCATGTGATGAAATTGCTCATACTCCATGTAGATGTTGTCTTGACGTGGAAATGTCTGTTTGCCTGTTCTGGTGTCTTTATCTATCAGCACATGCCTGGATGTATTCACATTAATGCAATCAACCTTAATATTGTGTATATGTCACATATATAGTCATACATAGCCTTTAGGGATGTGACCTGTGACCCTGCAGACTTGCTCACAGAATGTTTTACATGTATGTTTTTTGCCATATACATCTACATGACACTGTACAGCTGTGTAGCATCCTGCCATGTATTGCCTGTGTTGCACGTGTGAAACACATGGGACAATAGCTAGCCTGATGGTATTTGCAGGGCTGGATATCAACTATAGCATGTATGGTCATAGTGAACTAAAAGACTATATGCCCTGGACCATTATGAGCCTAGGCAGGCAGGTTACCTAGCTGTAGGCAACAGACAGGTAAGTTTGAATGGCCAGTTCAAGCAGTGCCATAGAACCGATCCACAGGGTTACTGATATATTTGGCATGCGGTCATCACACCATTTCACAGATAAGGGTGATGTGCAGCTTCACTGGACAGGCATACATAGCATTGCAAGAGTATATTAAGTGTATGGGACAGAGATCTGTCAGGCATGTTGTGATCCTTGTACTAGAGAGGTGGATGTCCATGAAGTATGTGTTTATTTGGGATCAGTATGTGTTAAGTGTAGCATGTCCAACATCTCTGGGTTGGACATGGCTTTATTCAGGGTAGGCTGCATGCTACGTAGTGGAGCTAGGGATTGGGAAGGGCAGTGTAGGCCACCTACACATGGGCAATAACCCTTAAAGGAAATATGTGATCTATTATGGGTCACATGAGTGTTGAGTATGGCTGAACAATTATCTCTTTATTCATGGATGGCACCCTGTCATGATTAGGGGTGCCATATATGACTACCTGACTGGTGTGGTGAAGTAACTATCAAAGGAAAGACTACTCTCCAGCTGCATCCCATAGACACACAGTTGCCATTATATTGACTGCTATCTAGGTGGTAGTTCATGGGTACAGGGTTTTTAACATAGGGGATGACAATGCAATACTTAGTTGTCAGATTGTGGCCATATGTTACACACCACACATCTGACATACAAAGGCTCTTCTGTATGTTGAACGCAGCACACATTGAGTGAACTATTGCTCCTAGTTCATAGTCATTTGCAAACATCAATAGGCAGATACCTTCTGTGTTAGTCTGTGTGGTATATATAACAAAGAGGGGGAGTACCAGGAATGAACCCTGTATTACTGTGACTGGCACTGGTTTGATGTGCGTGTATTAGTCAGACACCTTCTGTATTGTTGGTTCTGCCAGCAGTCCAGTTGCCAACCACTCCTGTGACATAAGAATATACACCTAGTTTACTGAGTGTAGCTGGAACACAGTATGGGTGATGGTGTCCTAAGACCTGGCAAGGTCATGATATGCTGTGTGAATCAACCTTACTGTCATCTACATCTGTACTAAGTACATCAAATACAATGATCACTGTTCATGGCCTTACAGACCAGACTCAGCAGGGTAGTAGTGCACTATTTCCCATTATCAATGGTATCTCCCCCTTTGTGGGGTGTGATAACTGCTGCTGTGCACCATTCAGTGTGTACACTGCCTGACATGGAGCTATGATTGAACATGATGTGTATGTGAAGAGCTGATTGTTCTTACATTTGTGTAGGATACACCCTGGGATGTTGACAGTTCCCATGAAAGCTGTATGTATGGCCTTAGAGAGTGCAGTTTGTACCTGCATAGTTGTTATTACATGGGCCCTGTAGTGTACATGGATATATAACTATGTGTATCTGTTGGGGGTGGGAGTGGGTTTAGGTTCTCCAAGATCCTATCTGGATGAACGGGTGTTATTTCTGAAGGTGCAGTACTTCCCATGCCATAGTGCTGTGCAGCACGTCAGGTCTTGTTGTTGCCATTACGATTAATGACACAGCTATAGAATGCACTGCGTTTGGCCTCATAATATGTGGCAGATTAGTTTCACAGTAGCTTTGTGTGGTTTTATATGGTGCATCTGCTTCTTACTGAGGCTGACCAGAGATCAGCTACTCATGTGTGTTCACTCTTGCAACAGTTACTACCTTCTGTGGTACAGTTTAAAGCATGGTACAACCAGTTTGCCTTGTTGTTTGTGTTTGGTTGAATCTTGGTTCTTTTTCAATGGCACAATCACTGCACGTATGTGACTGCTTAAGGTTCATGTGTTTAGGATTCGGCATTTGCACATGCATTGTCCATCTGCATGGGTGCCATGACAATTGCCACTTTGCTCTTAGGAAGCATAACATTGGCATTGGAGACTGACTATGTGTAGCATACTGTTAGCCCTGTTTGGGTGACTATTGTGATCCAGATCATTGGGGTTGATGGAATCCAACATGCATTGATTGCAGGTGTTGGTACATGAGAAGTCTTCCCAATTCATAATGGAATAGTTGAGAGTAGCCATTATCATGGTTTTCTTTCTCAAACCTAATCTTCCCTATTACAGCACATTATGACAGTTGGGAATTTCATGGTATTGTGGGTGATCTGTCACAAGGTGCAATTTGAATTCCATTTTGGCACAAAGGTAGTTGCTCAGCATAATGCATCTGAAGTTATGCAAGTGCAACTAGTGTGGGGGTTTCCATATCCTTCAAGAATATGGACACACCTGTGGCCTGTGTGTTCCAATAAAGGATAATGGGCAAGAGGTGAGGTATGTGTTATAACATGGTAATGATGATGTGCTCTCTGGAGCATTGAAACATGTCTCAGCCACTGCACAGATATGCTCTCAATGTTAGGAATTGACATATGTGTGTCCATATAGTGTTTCTGACATATCATTGTGTAGCGAGACCCGCAGTTCATTGCTTAGCTGTCCCTGTAACAGGAGTGGGCCTTCACTTGAACTTTGCATGATGAAGGCACTATAGGGAAAGCATGAGCTCTAGGCAGTATCCAGATTCCCAGGGGTGACAGGTGCAGGCCCTGTCTAGCAAAGCATCTTTGTCTGTCAACCATGTTATCCCAGGCAGACAGATACTGGATACCCTTTGACTTGCACCACTACATTAGACAATTGTGGAATACAATCCTTTTGTCCCTGTACTGCAGTATCATTATGGCCAATGGCAGAATACCCAGGCCTTGAGACACACGTGCATGGGCTACAAGACCTGACAGCTCCTACAAGTGTTTCCATGCAGTCCAGGCTACTGCATCACAGGTCCTGTACAACAACATGGAATATGCCAGAGCCATGTGTTTAGTTCAAAAGGTGGTCTGATTGTATGGGTATGTGGTTAATCATGGCAGACAGGCAGGTGACAGTATGTATGCCCTCATATAGATTGGTATGTAACATAGTGCTAGAATTAGCATTCACAAATAAGTACTGTTGGGCATGTTTCCTGCCACATGTTCTGAGGTGTGGCACAATTATGTAAACTATGTCATACAGTTTGTGTATTTCATTGTCTGTCTCTTCCAGCTTGGCAGGTCACTTGTTTTGCCAGATACTTAGAAGCATCTGTGAATGTGTGTGATTTCTGGTAGTGTGTGTGGGTGTCCTTACTGTGTTCTGCTAAGAGTATGTGTTGGTTGTGATGATGAGATGCATGTGTTAACCTACACCTCATGACTGTCCAGTCCAGTTATGGCTGTAGACTGGACTGCGTTCCAGCTTACCCCTGTAGCTGCATCCCAGACAATGTGTGGTGTGTGGTGTTAGGTGGATTTGGCAGTGTACATGACATAGAAATTACATTCCCCCATAATGGCCACATACACAAAGCTGACATTAGTAAACACCAGTAGCTGACTAGTGGACATGCCTGTATGAGCATTCAGTACTGCAAGTTCCAAGTACTGTATATAGTTTACTTATTGCTTATGAAGATATTTTAGAGAGTGATGCTCTCATGTAAATATTTGTGTTATGGACTTGACAACACTGGCTATTACAGAAACATTGTAGCTACCTTTAGCAGCAATCCTCCTCTGAGGAGCACATCACATCCTGATAGTTGATTACAGATGATGCAAGTGTCTACAGGTCTGTTTCCTTCTCTGGGTATATACTCACATATCCACAGGACCATGAGCTCTGTTGGGCACAGACACCCACTCCCCAAACAGAGTCATGTATCAATAGACTCTGATGCCACCTTGTATATGATTAGGATATAATCAGATAGTGTAAGCCATCACCTATGAAGCGGTTATTACACATGGGCAGCAGTCTCCTACATCTTACACTCCTACTGCAGATGTTACACTGGAGTTAAAGATGATATGCAACCTGTTTCATTACCAGTGCTGTGTACTACCTTACATACAGTATGTGCAAGCAGCTGTTAGGTTGGCAATGAGAGGTTAGGCTGCACAAACCTGGTAGTTCAACCAGTGTGTCTCTACTCTCAATATCCACTCTATGTAGGTGTGCACATAGCCATTTGGTCCAGCCCTGTAACAAGGGTCACTACACGTTTGCATAACATGTTCACATGCACAGCTGTTATTGCTTGCAAATGATACTAAAGAGGTGGATATTACATGTGTTCTGTGCATGGATAATTACCTAGCTCTTCCAAATATCTTTGCTATCATGCTGCTAAACTGTCAGATGAATACAAGTGATATGTATCCTGTTTATGAGTATTGTAATTGCCAATAGACATAACTACTGTTTGCATAACATAACAGAAATGCTATGTAGAATGGAATACAGATCTGCCTAAAATACTGTACATTACACAGTTATTGGCACAATATCCCACAATGCAAACCATATTTGCACAGTAAGCCCACCTTTGACATATTCATCTTACTTATACACCCATATATATGTCGACTGTTACAATATGTCGACATATACTATCCCGTTATAGCACATACTTGTTGGACCATTCCTGACACTGACAGTGGCTGGAAGCGAA
>NC_056735.1:918163989-918286489 GCF_019279795.1 Protopterus annectens
CTTCACTTACTCTTGAAATAACAAGATATAACAAATGTAATGTGAGACAATACATTACATTCCTAACTACATTAGGCATAGCCCTCACTGGCACACTTCAAGGGAAACCTTGTTGTGTGAATGGGTAACAGAATATACACCCCTGGGATCATGTGTCCCAAAACCATACAGCCAGGGGGTGGGGGAGCCTGTCCAGTTTGATAGCTGCGAGACCTGTTGGAGAAATTGAATGGTGTTGAATTGTCACATTAACATGACCTGTTTAGATCACTAAGTACCCCTATCACCCTCCACCACCCCAATCTTCAACATCTTCCGGCAACTCTGCCTGGAATTGCTTCATTGGCTATGCTTGACAGAGGACAATGTTACTTCATCAATGGTGGGGAGAAAGCCAACACACTGTAGCTATGCTTCTAATTGCCCTTGGGCAGATTGGTAGTAGGCTATCTGTGTACCTCTAAAGTGCAGGCCATCACAGCCATAATATGTGAATAAACAGACCTTCAGATCACAATATACAGTGAGAAATCACCATGTAGTCAGGAAACAGTTAAGTACAGCAAGAACATACAGAACACTGATACATAGTCACTCTAAAAGCCTATCTTGGAAGCTAGAAGACTTGTATAAGTTTAAGGCTTTCTATTGCTTACCAGTCGGTTACCTACAGGAGAGATGAGAAACAAGCACAGATGGGAAACATGCATGCAACAATACCATACCAGCTTATGTGTCAGCCTTAGGCTTTGGAATACTTGCCAAGACTATTGGCTCCCCATGGTGCCTTTTTTAGGAGAGTCTCAAAGGTGAATACCAGCTCTGTAAAAAGCACAATAGCAGAATAAATGAGGGTTATGCTACTCAACATCTGGGGTTGTGATCACAACATGCATGCACTCACAGCACTCCTAAGGATGGACAATATCAACATCTGTGCAGTAACTGAGACCTGTCTTACTCTCCTGAAAGCACACCAGCACTACCAGACTACAACCCATACCACACATTTCAGCCACAGAACATGGACTGACACAGACATTGAGGGGTTGTATCCATATTCATCTGGGATAATTACACCTCCAGGTTACTGGGACAGCATGATACCTCTAGGATCATCCATGTGCAGCTAACATTAGCCACAACTGCAATGTAAACTGTGGCCTGCTACAGATCACCCTCCATGACCCATGACCACCACTCCACCTACCTGGAGATAGTGAAGAACATGACAGTCCTAACGCACACCCTGGCATTGGTCGATGTCAACTACCGTACCATTAACTGGGAAACTTACCCAAGTATTCACTTCCAGGCCCAGTCTTTCCTGGAATTTATCACCTCATATGCCCTGTATCAGGTGGTAACCTCCCTATCGAGGAGTGGAAACATACTAGAAATGGTCATCACCATCATGGGCAACAGGTGCACCACAGCAGAGGTTAACCAGTCACTGGTTAGACCTGACCATGAACTATTCACTATTTCCACACCCAAGCATCTCCCCCACCCACAAAAACCACAGTGTATACCTTTCCTACAGGTAAATTTACACTACTTGTGACGGGGGGGGGGGTTTGCAGCCCACATGCTAAGGGGAAACACTGCTCAAGATACAGACAGATTTACAAATGCAATCTATAAGTACCTACACAGATGTATGGATCATGCCATCACTGGTAAACCAAGACTCACTCCTCCTAGACAAGGACACCAGTCTGGTGGACCTCTGCAATAAACATGCTATATTACAGAAGTAGGACAGTGTTCCAGACAAACAGCAAATCCCACAAATGGGAAGACATCCATGACCACTATTAGTATGATATGTAGGTCCCTCATGATATCATCCAAGGCTAACATCAGCAGGAAGATACGCAAGGATTCAAAAGATAACCACAAAGCCTTATTTGGCTATTTCAAGGATCTAAGTGGTAACACACAGATTTGCCAGTGAATTTGCTGACCCTACTGATATCACCAACATCCTTGCAAATGCATTCAGTGCATACTTCACCACCTAAATAGCCCACAACACTACCCGAAAGGTACAGTATCCCACACATCAGAGACACACAGGTGGAAATGGCCCTCTCTAGCAGGAGAACACAACATCAATGGAGGCAGATGTTGTCCCGGACTGCATCTTGCAAACTGTACAAGACAACCTGACCCCCCCCCCCCACCTAATTAAGCTTTCCAACCTCAGCCTCTCTACAGGCTACATGCCCATACAATGGCACGTGGCAACTGTTATTCCACTCCATCAAGGTGGAATCACAACTGACCGTGGTAATTAGCACCCCATAAGCCTGACTAGCCTGGCTTGCAATGGTATGGATCACATCCTCATGGCACTCATTAACAAAGACATTGGTAACCTCTGAACACGTGACCCATCCCAGGTCAGCTTGGTTGAGTGCAGTTCATGCCTACTGAACCTGTTTGACGTCTTACATGCAATCACTAAGATGTTAGATGACTAGAGAGGTGGTTCACACATACTACCTGGACCTCGCCAAGGCTTTTGACACCATGCCCCACTCAGGTATTATTGTAAACACACCAGCCTGTACATACACCCATACATCACAGGTTGGGTTGCCAACAGGCTTACGTACAGAACCCACATGGTACGACTAGTGGTCTCAAGGTCCAACTCTTGACAAGTCACAGCTGGTGTCCCAGAGGACTCAGACCTGGGAGCCCTACTGTTTGGCATATACTTCTCAGAGGTACAGGCAAACACAGGTGGACTACCGCAGACCATGTTTGGCAATGACTGCGAACTGGGAGCTATGATTGAAAGTCCAGCTGACACAGACATCCCTCAAGGGGCCTCACAGAGACTGACACAAGGTGTCAACATCATGGCCTCCAGCCAAGTGCCACTAACTGCATGGTCATTCCTTTGTGGAATAGTAAGCACCCACATATTAACACATAAGTGGCAGCCACTGTAATATGGATGAGGTAATGGGGTGTCTGGGGACTAAGGTAGATAGTGATCTCCCCTTTGACAATCATATCTCCAAAGTAGTTAGGACATCCTTCTATGTAGGCCATCTGATTACTAAAGGGTTCCCATCTAGGCATATGAGGTTAGAGTGCCCCTTTACTCATCACTCATCAGTCCCATCATAGGGTATAATAACCCATTTGGGATGTACCTCAGAAGACACTCCCAACAGCTGGAAGGTTCATGAATGTACCTTCCAAGGGGATTACTGGCCTCAGACATATGCCCTATGCAGCCAGACTGAATAAACTCCTGTTTACTCAGTGGTATCTCATTTACCCTGAGATTATCTCTGCTGGCCAACAATGCCATGTCGAACTCAGACTTAATGGATATGCTCCACCTATGGGAATCCATGTCACAGTGAACCACACACTGTAGTGAGCTGAACCTTTTCACAACAATAACTGGAAGATGCTGGAGGGATGGATTCCTGTCACAAACTGTCCTCATACTTTGGAACAACATCCATAACTACATTATACAGAGCCCTTCACTAACACTCTGCAAGAGAAACCTTGAAGAGTGGATGGGGAACAGTAGATGCACCCAGGGATTCCGCCATTGGCTCTGCTCCACAGAGGGGCAGTTAATGAATCACTGGGGTGGCAAAAGCTTACACATTTTGTCTAGGCTTATGAATCGCCCCTGGCAGTTGGCCAAGTACCTACCTATGAACCTATATATACAGTATCAGTACATGCTGATAGCTTAATTTACTGTTCAGGTGTTGACTTACCTTGTGCCAATGGCAGTTGTGTATGCAATAGTTGATGGCTACCTATGTTAGATGCACACAGTAGACTGCCTATACATGACAATTTACAGGTAGTCTTGTGTGTGTGCCATCCATTTTTACTGTGTGTGCAGGTGTAGAAAGGTGTGAGTCCCTAGGTGCCTATACTGTCAGTGTGTGAGCTATACCTTCCCTCCTTGCCAAGGCATGGGCATACTGGGCACGCTTCTGTCTGCCTACTGTGGCTGGCTCAGGGTGTTTGTGGTCTGAGTACCTCTGTGCCTCTGGGGCCCTTGGTAATGGTGGTGGGCTGTGAGGGCCTTCACCATTTTGTCCCTGCTGCAGCTGGTTCCACAGGATCATATTGTGTAGAATGGCACATACTATAAAGATGCGGGCACACATGCCTGGAGAGTACTGTAAGGCTCTCCCAGATATGTTCAAGTAAAGGAACTGTGATTTCAGCATCCCAAACACAGGCTCTACGAAGATTCTGGTTTGTGCGTGTGCCTCATTATGGCATTCCTGCATGGGTGTTTATGCATTTCTGATGAGAGTCAACACCCACAGTTCCAGTGCATAGCCAGCATCCCCCACCAGGTTGCCATTTGGGATGTCCCCCCTGGCAAATAACTGATACAGCTGTGAGACATGCCAGATGTGGGAGTCGTGTTAGCTTCCAGGGCTTCCAGCACACACATCCATGATAATGCCCCAGGCATTGTACACAACCTGGCAATTGATGGAGGGGTATCCCTTGCAGTTTATGTAGTGCCTACCCTGCTCACCGTGTGGTGACTTGATGTGTATGTGCATGCAGTCTATTGCACCCAGTGCCTCCGGGTATTCTGCCACATGGTGGAAGAGGCGCATATTGCTGGCCAACTCCTCCTGCATTTGGGGGAGGTATATGTGCTCATTGGCATGTGGTAACATGGCATCCAGGAACTGGCGTAGTATCCTGGATGCTGATGCCTGTGAGATCCCCATGATATCCCCAGTTGGTCTTTGAAAGGTACCTTCAGCTAGTATTCTCAGGCTTACACATACCTTCATATCCACTGGGATGAGTTCCCCACTGTTTGTTCTGGCTCTGAGGCATGGCTGGCACAGATCCACAAGTTGCTGTAGGATGTCCCTGTCCACCCTGTAACTCTCTACTATCTCCAGATCATGTAGGCCCTGGTAGGTTACCCTGGGTCTGAACACTCTCCTCCTCCACTGGTGCCTGAGATGGTCGTGTGCATCATCCTCCACACCACCTTCAATCTCCAACACATGCTGGTGGATCAAAGCTATAGCAGCCCCTAACAAGTACATACTAAAAGTTCCCCATCTGTATATACCACTGGTGCAGATACACAAATGTGTGTGAGGTGCTTTCACGCGTTATACTATTGTGCTATGGATGCTGCTGAGGTCATTGGGTTTGTATGAGCTATTCCAGCTGCAGAGTGTCTTAATTAGGGGTTTTATAATGAGTACTGCAAGTGTGGGGCCTTTACTGTGGAGAGATGCTTACCTGCCTTGATTAATCTGTTGCCCTTTAATTCACTTTTAAACCTGGATCCCCTCCAATTATCAGGCACGCATCCACCTGCTGTCTTTCTTGTTTTGTACTTTCTCTACCCAGTCATGGCAAAATGTGTCTTGTAGCTGATATACTGCAAATCGGCTTTGTTCTGCTTTGACACTTTACTGTTTTCTTTGCAGTACAGCCACTCCCCTTTCCTGTTCTGCAGGTAGCTGCTTGCAGCCTTGCTAGTTATGGTCAATGGCCCAATGTAGGCTCCTAGGTGTTAATTAGTCATTTGTACTCCAATTTCCCTGCTGTAGGATTTCCTTATTTCTTTCCTATAGTCTTCCTGTTTCAGCTGCAGTGTGCACCGCGCAAACCTGTTTACCAGGTTTACACGCGTTTTCATCTCCGTTCACATGCATACCCGATTACCTTGTGTACTCTCAGCTAAGCAAAGCTACAGCCAGTTCAACACATCCCTATCCTGCAGCTTTGCCTAGCTAGGGGCAAACTGGTTTAGCAATGCTCCAATGTGCTTACAGCAATGGCGACACACCCCTCTCTTCATGTCATCTGCCAACCTGAAAAGCCAAATGGTGCAGTGGTTAAGGTGTATGCCTTTCAATCATAAGGTGCAAGGTTTGATTCTCACCACTGGCAGGAGCTTTTATCTTTATCTCAAGGGCACATCTCTGTGTTATAACGCTATTTATTTTATTTTACATTTGTTGACCGGGCTAGTCCAACTGGATACATGTCCATTTTCAGTGGAGGCCCGGGGAGAAAAGCTCCAAGAACAAAGGTACAAGAGCAAATACAAGGACAAAGCTGAAACAAGTAAATACACTGATGTTTATAGGCAAAATAAAGCAAGCAAGTAGTTATATATATAATTTAAAAGAGATACAGACAGGAAAAGATGGACTAACAGGGCTACATTGTGGACCCTTAAGGTTTTTTGGTTGGGTGGAGGCTTAGGTAGGCCTAGGTGAGGCAGGGACGTTTGCTATTAGTCTGGATTAGAGCAGGGGCATAGCCATTGGGACTTCAGGAGTGCTCTGAGGTGTATTTTAAATTGGTGCAGAGAGGGCATAAGTCTTAGGTTGTTAGGGAGGGCATTCCAGGATTTGCCAATGGAGTTGGCATATAGAGCTTCACCACCCGAGTTGTTAAATTTAATGGTCAGCACTTGTAGACTTTTGGATGACCTGAGGGACGTAAGGTTGGAGTAGGGGGTAAGTATTTTGTTCAGTGAAAGGGTTTTATCTGGATGGTTGATAATTTTAAAAGCCTTAGTGAGTTGGTTGAGTTTGAGGATGTTGGGCAGTTCAAGCCATTCCAGTGTCCTTAGATTTAGGCAGTGATGGGTGCAATAGGGCATTCCAGTTATGAATCTGGCTATGTGGTTATAGGTAGTAGAAAGTTTATTAAGCTCCCTCTTGTGAAGGAAGGAGAGTATCGGGGAGGCATAAAGGAGTGTGGAGAGGAGGTGGGTTCGGGCAATTGTTAGTTTGGTGTGTGGGGTTAAGAAGTTCTTTATTCTATACATGGACCCAAGTTTTTTGTTGACCGACTTAATGGTTAGGTTTACATGCATATCAAATTTGAGTTTGTGGTCTATGGTCACCCCTAGTAGTTTGGTGTGGGAGACAGGATAGATTATGGTACCATTGTTGGAGGACACATAGAAGGTTGGGTTGTGGGTATTAGGAAGTTCTATTCCTTGGGCGGTAGCTGGAGTGGGGAAAAATCAAAGTAATTTGGTTTTGGTTGGGTTAAGTAGGAGTTTTAGTTCCGAGAACCATTTTTCAACTGTGGAAAAGCAGTTTTGGGTTGTGGCTTGGAGTTTGGCGAGAAAGACGTCAGAGCAGATCAGGGTGGAGTCATCTGCATATTGAATTCAGGTGGCTTTGGGAATGATAGAGTGTAGACCATTTATAAAGATGGAAAAAAGAAGGGGACCGAGAATAGATCCTTGGGGAACACCAATATTAGTGGGGAGTAGGTCTGATAGCCTGTTTTGCCACTGAACTGCCTGTTTTCTACAAGAGAGGTAGGCATTAAACCAACTTATGGTTGGTTTGCTGAGATGAAAGGTTTCCAGTATGTGGAGCAACTGTTGGTGGTTGACCATATCGAAGGCTTTTGATAGGTCTAGAAAGAGTGCAGAGGATATTAATTTGTTATTGCGGTTGTAGTTGACTGAGTCAACAAAGGAGAGGAGAGCAGTGGTTGTGCTGTGATGGGGGCAAAAGACATGTTGGGTGTTGGACAGGAGGTTATTTTGTGTGAGGTGGGTAATGAGTTGCTTATGAACGCAGTGTTCCATAATTTTGGCTAGAGGAGACAGTATGGCTATGGGTCTATAGTTAGATGTGTCAGTGGAAGACCCTCCTTTATGGAGAGGAATGATATAAGAGATTTTCCAGATTGAGGGAATAGAAGCTTCAGAAATGGTCCGGTTGATCAAGATTGAGACAGGGTAGGCTATGGCATCAGATGCTATTTGTAAGTAGTTGGCTGGGAGCAAGTCAGCCGCTAGGGTGGTTGGTTTAAGTTTTTTCAAGAGGGTACGAATATAGGAGGTGGAGGTAGGTTGTAGGTTGAAGGCAGGTTGGGTTGGATCTTTAGTTAAGGTTGCAACCGAGGGAGAAGTAGTAAGCTTACTGGCGAGGGACTGGATGGTCTCAGTAAAAAAAGAATTAAAAGTGTTGGCTATTTCACTTGGATCTTTATCCATGAGTTTTTCAGGGGTGGGGGTGGTAGATTTACCTGGATGAAGGAGGTGATTGAAACCAGCCCAGAATTTTTTTAGGATTATACTGATGTTTATCTTGGAGGTGGCAGAAATATTGTTTTTTATCAGACATAACAGCTGCTTTGGTTGAATTTCTAAGCTGCAGAAACTTGGTGCGATCTAGGGGGGTTTTTGTGGTTCTCCATTTGTTCCAGGCCTGGTCTCTGAGTTTAATTTTAGTTTTAGTATCTTTTGTTAGCCAAGGTGCGATATGTTCCTTAGTTCTAGTAAGTCGTTTAGGAGCATGAGAGTCAAGTATCTTGAGGAAGGTGTCATTAAAGTATGATACACTCTCATCTAAAGGTAGAGTTTTTAGGATGTGCCAGTTACATGCCTTGAGGTCAGCAGGAAATTGGTCTGGGACAAAATTCTTGCTGTTCCTAACTAGTCTAGTTAGGGGGGAGTTTGTAGTTGAACATTTGTGTTTTATAATAAAGGTAATAAGGTGGTCACTAAGGTCGTTGGGAAGGGTCCCTGAGGTATAGTTGTTAGGATCCTTATTAGTAAGAATCCAGTCGATGATGCTCTCCTTTTGTTGGGCATGTCCAATTCTAGTGGGAGAAAGAATATTTTGGGAGAATCCATGTAAGTTAATGGGGAGAGGGTTTGATTGAGCGGAGTAGAGAGACCAGTCAATATTAACATCTCCTAAAATTATAGTTTCTTGGGGACAGTTGGTAGCAAGCCAATTAAGAGTTTGTTCTAGGTTTTCAACATTTTTGCCTGGTGGTAAGTAAATTACTATGAGATTAATACTTTTTTGGTTGTTTAGGCATAGCTTTAGGGCAATCAGTTCCAGGTTAGGATCTTTTGGAGGTTGGAGTGAATTCATTGTGATATTCAAGGAGTTCTTGAACATTACAGCTATTCCCCTGCCCTTTCTAGTTATTCGATCAGCCCTGAGAATATTATACCCAGGTGGGATGATTTCCTCGTCCTTAGTGCTTGGTTTGAGCCATGTTTCTGAGAGACACATGATGTCAGGGGAGTGGGTTTCGAGCATTGCATGCAAGTTGTGAACTTTATTGTTGATGCTTCTTAGATTAAGGTGAAGCATAAGGAGGGAGTCCGCTGGGCTTCTGGCTGCGTTGAGGGGGTTAGGGCCTAGGTCAATATTAGGGCCTGGGTTAGGGTGGATATCACCATCTTTTGTTATGGATTTTTTCAAGTAATCAAGTATTTTTTGGAGTTTAATTAGTAATTTAAGATGGTCCCTTGTTGAGGATACTTTCGGGCGACAGAGAGTAGGGTGAGTTCTTTTAGGGATCAGGTGAGTAGCAGGGTAGTGAGAGGGAGGGATGAGATAGGAGGAGTTATGGGAATGGAGGGAGGTCTGACCATTGGGGAGGTAGGCTCCTGCTAGGACTTGGGTTTCATAACTTGTTAAAAGATAAGGTAAAATAAGGAGTAATGGTATAAGGGGGAGGGTAGTAATAGAGTTTCTATCCATGGTGAGGGGTGAGGTTGATGCGTGGATTGAGCTAGGGAAGTTGCCTTGGTACAATTGGTATGTAAATAGCTGGAGGCGGGAGTAGAGTGCGTTAATGGAGAGAGTTTGGTGGGTGGGCGGACTGAGGGAGTAGCCTTAGTAATAGAAACAGGCAGAGAAATGGAGGGAAGAAGGAGGGAACAGTTGTGATTGGGTGTTGGTAAGGGGGATGGGCTTGATAACCTAATAAATGTAGAGGTAGTGGGGGCGGGTGGGAATAGGGGGCAGGGAGGGGCCATGCTGTGAGGTGCATCCTTACACTAGCGGGAAATCTGTGATTCACTATTACTCCTCTCATTTGCATGGCATTGCCTACTAATTCCTAGCTACTGCACATAACACTGTCACAGCCCCTTAGCAACCCTTGCACCATAGTATGATGTAGCATGCCTGCTATTGACTAATATGGGGAAATCATGATATGTGTTACATTGCAGTTTTATTCTATATTTTTATATTTTCCTTGCGATCCCCTTTGTGCGCTGCTGCCCTGCGCTTCCACTTTGTGATAGTGCAACTATATATATAATAAATGTTAATTTTATATTTTGTACATTTTTTTTATGCCTATGGCTGTATATTTAGCCATTGGCATATATTAACAATATAATACATGTGTTTGGTCGGCTGTCATGTCTCCGATTTTATGTTTGCAAAAATGTAAGCCGTTTTTTACGGTTTACATTTCTGCATGCTTACACTACACCTGCACCACTTCCTGGATCGCTACATACCTTAATTTGCATGCTAAACTGCTGCACATGGGTTAATTAGCATACAGGGCCTGGGAGTTGTGCGGGTGTAGCGTACGCAAGTAGTGCACGTGTGAACAGCTTGTACCTGGATCGCTCGGCAGCCATATTTGGTGTTAGAATGTCGATGTTACACCTGCACCTGGTGCAAGCTTTAAGAATCCCAGGGAAAGTATTATAATCTTACTTAAATTATTAAAAATTATTATTTGTTTACAGGACCTGAAAATTAATAAGAAACATAAAAGATGTCTTTTTAGTATATGGCAAGATCTCTGAGTCTTGAGTTTGTCCAGAAGTTCCAAGTGACAATTCAAGGAATAGTCAATAAAAACAATCATTATAGATAAAAAGAGGAGGCATGTTTTGATTAAATGCATTAATGCTGAGGGTCTTGCATAACAGGCAATATATATTGTCCTAATGAAAACAAACCTTCCTTTCTACTTTCTTTAGTGAGTTAGTATGATGATATCAAGGAAATGACTCTATAAGTTTGGTAGCAGACGTTAATGTAATGAACAACATAGCCTTAGACAGACCATTTCCATTCAGTGAAAATCATATACAATAACAGGAAATAGTGACTCAGTTCATACAATCAAAATGATCGTAAACATTTGGAGGCTGATACAAACTAACGAAACACACTATACTTTTGTCATCTAATTCCAAACATATGAGTATTATCAAATTAATAAATAACTCCTTGTGAATAAAAACATTATAAAACCATCAAATGCATGAATCTGAACCTCATACAATTCCAGATATTACAAAAGCCCTGTAGACTGGGTTGCATGACCAGCTGCTTAACTGGTCTATCCTGTACCCTTCCAACTGAGTGGCATCCTTAAAAATTCCTCTCAGGAAAACTGGTCAGTGGTTAAGTGTATCATTCTGTATCATTTGCACCTCCATGTTCTTCCTTGAAGTAACCCAGGAAATGGCTATGTGAAAATGGAAAAAGTTGCAGATTGACCACCAATATTGGATGAGGGGTGTAATAAACTTAAGCTGTACCACCTAAATGATAGTGAGAGAAACTTGACAAGTCTTTAAAGAGTGCTTGCTTAGCAAGTTAAATGGCTATCTATCCCCTGCATGGGGCAGAAAGAGAAAATGGTTTGTGATGCAAACCTTGTTTGTCCTCTCAGACTTACTTTCCTCCACAAAGCCACAATACAATTTCAAGACTGCTGCAATCAGTTTATTGATATAATACATAACCCCACATGAGTGAAAGCAGCATTATAAAGCCATCAGCCACATGAAG
Source organism: Protopterus annectens (assembly GCF_019279795.1). NCBI lineage: Eukaryota > Metazoa > Chordata > Ceratodontiformes > Protopteridae > Protopterus > Protopterus annectens. The sequence goes on from NC_056735.1 coordinate 918,175,578, forward strand.
CTGAACATCATACAGTTCCAATTATTCCAAAGGTCTTGTTGATCAAATCATCTGACAGACACTCTCAACTGGTCTGACCTGTACCCATACCTCTCAACTGTATAGATTTTTACAAAATGTAAAGATTTTTGCCTCATATTTTTGGTTAATTTTCATAAAATTGTGTTTTTTCTAGCAAATTATTCAACATTTAAGTCAAAAAATAATGACAGATGTTTGGGTTTCAGACTTCATACCTTCAGAAAATTCATGCTAATGCAAAACCTGTTATTCTATCTACTTTCTATGTTTTTAAGAGCAATATTTAAAATTTGTCCATATTTCTGAGCTTTTGTCCCCCTATTATTTATGACTTTTTAGAGATCTCTTGCTCCAACAGGTTGAGAGGTATACCTGTACCCTTCCACCCGAGTGGCATCCTTAATGTGCCCTTTCAGGAATGCTGGTCAACAGCCTCATGCAGAAATGTTCACCACTTGCATTTTCGTGTTCTTCCTTGAAGTGACCAAGGAAAGCGCTGGAAATGAAAACACAAAAAGTAACAACCCACCAGATTTCTAATAAGCAGCCTGTTCCCCTTTGCTTTCCTCACTGCTTTGTGAAACAATAACGACATAAGCACCAAAAGGAAAAAGACCAATAGGTAACTTGAAAAAAGTTGCATCTTCACTGCTGATGTCAAATGTTTTTGTACTTTTTTCTTTTCTTTTTTTTCATTTTTATATCATTTATTCATTTGCTCGTTTATTTATCTATTTAATTATTCAGTTACTTAGCTAGGTATTTTAGAACTTTCTGGAATAGCATATCCCTGATAGTACAAAACAAACAAAATTTCAGTAAACCTTAAGAAGTAATAGTAGTTGGTTTAATCATTCCATTTGAAAGGATTTTATTTTATAAACATTCAGCTTGTTCAGTGATGCACCGCGAATACAATAATTGCAAGATTATGTCCTTGCTCAGCTGTGAGCTTCAAAGGAAGCTGTTAAACCATTAGTGAAAATTTTACTGAAATGTTTGTTTCTTTATAAATGATTATCACCTTTAAAGATTAAAAGGAATTAACATTGCTGCAAATAAACCTTGCCCCCAAGAAATCCTTTTTTTTAATTAACAGAACACCTTAGGCTGTGTATGCTTAAAATGAGGAAATCCTGGGGCTAAGTTTATTTACACAAGTTTTTATTCCCATCTTTACAGGTGACAATCTTTTACAAAGAAATGAACATATCAGGAGGATTTTAACTAACTTAGGTGACAGTTATGCTTGATATGGACCACACTAATGGCCAAATAACTGAGTATCTACTGGTGATGTGCTGTTAAGATTAAAATATATGAAGAAAATAGGAGGACATGTTAACACTAAGCATTCCTTCTATAAATGGGTAGAAGTGCATCCTGACAAAATGCCTTCTGACTGCTGCATCCAGTGAAAAGAAGCCTAAATTAAACATAAGGAAAACAAAAATTCCTTGGCCAGAACTTGGCATTTAAAGTAACCAGAACCTACTTAACTGTGGAAGGAAACAGATGTGCTCACTATAGGCTACTGGTAAAAGGAATAAGACCTTTATTTGTCTCTGTCATGTATCTAAACATCCATACATATGTACTTTATGAATATCATATTTTCTGATATATATGTATATATATATATATATATATATATATATATACATATATATATATATATATATATATATATATATATATATATATATACATACATATATATATATATATATATATATATATATATATATATATATATATATACATATATAAAATATATGTATATATATATATATATATATATATATATATATATATATATATATATATATATGTGTGCGTCTACTTCTTTTGACCTAACTCCCATTTGCCTGACACTCATTTGCCTGAGACCAAATGACTGAAATTTAATTTGCCTGACACTTCATTTGACTGACAAGTATTATTAGCAAGAAAATGGAATATGCCCCCTTCCCCACTGTAGTGCGACCCTGGAGTGAGTTAGAATATATAGTTAGGGGTGGTGTGGGGGGCACAGCCCCCCACAACGGGGGATGTGGGGGGCGAAGCCCCCCACTTACTTTTCTTTTACTAGGCAATATTACATCAAAAGTTAAGAATATCATTTGAAATGAACTGGGGGGCTTCACCCCCCACACCCCCCTAACTATATATTCTAACTCCAGGGTCGCACTACAGTGGGGAAGGGGGCATATTCCATTTTCTTGCTAATAATACTTGTCAGTCAAATGAAGTGTCGGGCAAATGAGGTGTCAGGCAAATGAAATTTCAGTCAAATGGGGTCAGGCAAATGAGTGTCAGGCAAATGAAAGTTAGGTCAAAAGAAGTACACCCATATATATATATATATATATATATATATATATATATATATATAGATAAATAGTTACCATGCATTTTATTTAACCATGCGTCAGTCTACAATCACTAGGGTAGTTGAGATTGTCAATCATCTCGTGGTCGAACATCCAATATCTGAAAGTGCCATTTCTTCAAAATAGATGACTGGGGATTGGGAGGGGGTTAGAATGTGTATGCGTGTGCTTGGGTCTTAGGGTTAGGGTAAGGGTTATGTAAACTTACAGATGTGTGTTTGCATGTGAGTGCGTGAATTTTAGGGTTAGGGTTGGGGTGAGGTAAGGGGTTAGAGTTTAATTTTGTATAATGTCATTGTTACAGGAATGTTTGGTTTGCAACCCTGCATCACCTCATTTATGCATGCTAACCCTAATCCTGCCCCTTCCTTAACCTTAACTCCACAATGTACCATAACAAAAACTTCTTATAACACTGCCATTATTCATAAAAAATTGGATGCTAGTGTTATGGGGCCATTTAAAGACTGTGAAAGGAACTTGTTTTCTTTTTTCAATCTTTCATGAGTTCAGTATTTAAGTAATTCAGCCTTATGTACTACAGTGCCTATTTGCAGGTGACGGCAGGGTAAAAAGTTTTTTGTTTGCTTTTTATTGTGTTGATCTGCTTTTATTAACATTACCAGTGTACATATTGTGAGCCAGCAAGATGGTCTTTTTACCTTGAATGTTGCTGATTTTTTAGAATAGTTTTATTGAACGACCATAATGCAACATAATACTGATCTTGTTAAAGTAATTTATTCCCTGAATTATTTCACTGTTCTAATGTGAAAATTGCCAGTGTATAAGAACTACTTCAGTAAACACATTAAATTGTGATCTGGGAAAGTGTGACATGCAGGAGAGGGTGACAGCCCCCAATATATGCAAACTATGAATAAATGAAGAAAGATATATAATGATCAGAAGTATTGCACTCATTTTATGTGGATCTATGTGCATTTCAAGTTACATTAGCAATGTTTTTTAGTACAGCTTTTCCGTCTTATCATCATTATACTGGTAATTTTGGTACCTTAACTGTGAGCATAATTATTGTAAAATGTTGCAGCAGTGGAGATGTTGGAATGAAGTCGAGAGGCAAGTGTTGGACAGAACTTGCTACTGGACATCATGTGGGTACACTTCTGGAATATAACTGGACTGAAGTCATGAAATGCTGAGTCATAAATGCTGAGTGTGTGTGATATATCCAAAATGGTTTGTATATAAATAATTGGGAAGAGGAAGAATAAAGGATAGATGCATATTAAAAAGCAGCTGTCCGTACCCCACTGGCCTTCAGTATACCTTGCAATTTCCACAGCCCCTGTGAACAGGTTCCTCAGTCATTCCCCTTCTACTGGTCCACGACAGTTTTTACCTGCTCTAGCAAATTCATGAACCTGGCCACTAAACAATAAAAGGAAACAATCATCCCGAAATAAAAAGGACTAAAAAAGCATTGTAGGTGCACCTGAATTCCACAATATTTGGGCATGTCACTGCATTAATTGCATAGTGTACTCTGTTAACTGTAGGGCAGGGATGGCAGCTGCTACCCCCCCCCCCATTCACAAGCTAACATTTCTTGTAATCTTTAATTACAAAACTCCATAACATAGAGTCACATACCCTTTTAGTAGTTGTTCCTAACCGTATCTCTCAAGTGTACCTCATTACGAGGAACGTACCTCATTTGGTGTCTTAAAAAGTTCATGTTCCTCAAAGTTCCACATTGAAAGGGTCTGTAACACATTCAGTGTTAGGAAATTTTTAAGTGAAATCCATAGTAAATAGAAATAAATCATATTAATTCACTAAAAGATCTTCTTTATAAGTAAAACCAGCATATTTTAACTATCCTATGACCTTCCTAGCTGAAGTTGTTATTAAGCCAATAGTACGTGTTCCACATTTTGCTCATTTGTTCCACATTACAAGGGCTAGTGTTCCTCATTTTGGAGATGTAAGGTTAAGAGCTATGTTCCTAACTCTCAGCTAAGCTAAACACACTAAAGTTAGCACAAGTACAAATACACAGCACAAGGTTTTTGAACTGACTAAACAGCACATTGTAGGCAATAAAGATATTACTTTTGTCCTGTAAGGCCCTGCATATATTAAAAGAAAAGAAACACAGAAAGGCAAGGTACCTTTTCCCCTAACAGACATACCTACAACTAGTCTGTGTATTGAATGATTGCTTTTTTTGTCTGATTCACTCCTACCTGCGGCCAGCCCCTGCCCCAGTTATTTATTACACTTTAAAATCTCCCTCTCCCCTCCTCCAATATGGACTCAGCAAAGGTGATTTAAACCTCCCCCTCCTCCAATATGGTCTCAGCAAAGGTGATTTAAACCTGTGGTGCCATCTTGGATTCCGAAAGTAGCTGTCCATATTCCTCTGACCTTCAGTATACCTTGCAGTAAGTGCTTATTCTTTCTGAAACAACAGTTGCAAAGTTATTATAATATGTCAAGTATTTCTCCTTTTTTTCTTTTTAGTTAAACCCACAGAAATTCATTTATAAGCCCACAGAAGTGTTTGTTTGCCTGGACTACTTTGCCCTGCACTAACGTACAGAACTGTGAAGCCAGAACCTAAATTAGCCCAGCTAGAATAAATATATCACCTAGCTAGCTACAGAACAACTGCAGTGTAGGTTATTCTCCTATATTTTGTACACTGTTTTAAAAGGGACTGACTGTAAGGCAAGAGGCTAGCACACTACAGGACCCCCCCCCCCCACCATCACAGCTCATACCCAACTCAACAATAATCAAGCTTCCCAGCACTCTATCAGACTATATAGGAACTCTGCTTAATCCAGTGTACAGGGTATCTAACATGCTGACGTGGATGAGCTGCAATCTACTGTTTGTTTTTGTGCTTGCAGTCAGCCCCAACTCATATACTATACTGGGCCTGTAATTCCCTCCCACAGGAAACTGTCCTAATGGGGAGACTTCAGTACTGACTGTCTCAACTGTTCCACTCAAACCCCAACGTCACATATCAACCTACATGGGTTCACCTAACTTATCACATCTCCTACCAGGATTGAAAAATCCTCCAACCGACGCTCTAGCCTAGACTGGATGTTAGTGAACAGCCCATCCCTGTCAACTCAATCAGGCTGCCTCCCTGATGGTCTGACTGGCCATTTGCCAGCCAACCTTTCTACTAAGTTCCCGTACTCCCCACCCCAGCCAGTCAACCTACCAGCTAATTACAAAACCTTCATCCTAAACAAGTTAATCTCCACACTAAATAGCTGCAGCTCTGAATCACTCATACAGCTACCCATTGAAGACTCCTTCAGCACCACCTTTCTTTTTTTTTTTTTCAAAACAGGTTTATTGTTTTAACATATAAGAGAAATATCATAGCAATTTTATACAAGTAATTAAAAATAGGTATTATTATAATATTCAACAAAACAACTAAAGTATTTACAAAGACATCCACTACAATCAGATCAATTAATTAAACTAAAATACCGTGCTATTAAAATTAGAATTTTTTTAACAAATTTTGTAAATTATCCCATACAATATAATATGATGTTTTTCTAGTTGTTCTCATTCTAATTGTGCTTATTTCCATATGGCACATTATATTCATAACATTTTTAAATTCATTGAACGAAGGAGGTGTATCTGAAATCCAATTTCTAGTTATTATTTTCCTGGCCACTGCTAGGATAGACCATAACAAGGGAAGCTTAATCTGTTTAACACATTGAGGTACAGGTGTGTTGAATAATATAAGAGACTTAGAAATAATGAAATTATCTGTAAAAGAGCCTGCAAAATTCATTAATTGACTTCCAGTAATCTTTCAACTTCATACAGTCATAAAACATATGAGCCCAGTCAGCATTAATTTCTACATTACATCTCTTACATAGATTATCTTTATTATTTATTTTATTCATCATCAAAGGTGTATAAAATGATCTATGTAAAATTTTCCATGTATAAAGTCTCCAGACAATGGAAGATGTAGTTCTATAAGCAGATTCCAATATATATTGTTTATCTTGTTGAGTTGGTGGGTCCCCATTAATAGAGGTGAAATAATTCCAGTATGAATCTACACTGTAAAAAGTTTCTTGTCTGATAATTTTATGTATATATGAAAGTTTACCTTTATCAGAAACTTTATGCTGTAAATTTAATATCAAGTAATCAATCAGTTTTGGGATAGATTCTTTAACTGTTATAGACATTAGATCTATTCTATCAATGAGATGTTGTCTAAAGATCTGAACCTCTAACCAGCAAGTTTCTCTTAGATCAAATTCTTGTTTTAAGAAATCTAGATTTTTAACTTTATTATCAGATATCAGCTGATACCAGTACTTTAGATCATTATCTATAGCTAAATGAGCTCCTTCAGAAGTAGATGACATAAGCATACCCTGAGTATACATTATAGGGAATACAATAAAATTCCATTCCCTATACTTAGGGTGCATGAATATAAAGTTACGATAACTAATAATAATATTTAATGGGTAACAAACCATATGTTTAGGTGTAATAGGTGAAGTACAAAATTCCTTTAGCAACCACAACATGGAGTTATTTACAATCATATTTTTGTGTGTTAAGGAGATTTTCATGAAGTGCATACTAATTAGCTCCCAATAATCTTTCCATTTTGCGATATATGACTGATCTATTAATAAAGTAATAACTTTTATAATAGAAGAGATAATATATAAATTAAAGTCTGGAAAAGAAATACGCCCTTGAGACCAGCTATTAGTATGTTTCTTTAATGCAATCCTAGGTCTATTAGGTGCCCATAAGAAATTTAACATTAGTGTATTCAGTTTCTTGATAATTATTTTTGTAGGTGAAAGTATTATTGATTGTATTAAGTATAAAATCTTGGGGAATATTATCATTTTAATAATTGTAAGTCTCTCCTCCATAGTAAAAACATATTATTCCAGGTATTAAAAGATTTTGTATATTAAGAAAACAGGTATTATAGTTATTGTATATAATAGATTTAATATCTTTAGATAGTATTATACCTAAATAAGTTATCTGACCTGAATTGGGTACATATTTAGTAAAATCACTAATGAGAATATTTTTTCGTGTATATATAGGTAGTATTTTAGTTTTTCTTCATTGAATATTAAACCAGAAATACTTTTAAAATTCATCATTTTATCAAATAAAGACTGCATAGAAGAATTAGATCCTGCTGATGTAATTAGAACATCATCTGCAAAAGTTGAATTTTTGATGTTGTATTTTCGTCTATTTCAAAACCCTCTATGTCAGTACTTTTTCTAATCAAATTAGCCCAAGGCTCCATTACTAAAGTGAATAATAGTGGAGAAAGTGGACATCCTTGCTTTGTACCTTTAAGAATGGGTATTTTTGTGAAACATATGTTCCTACCTTAATATAAGCCAGCGTTCCTTTGTATAAATGCTCAATTAAATTTACAAATGCATCAGAGAAGTTTGTGCATTTCAGTAAGGTAAACAGATAGTCCCAACTTACTGAATCAAATGCTGAACCTATATCAAGACTAATAAGTGTTAAATCTTTCTTTTTCCTATTTGCAAAATCAATTAATGTTAAAGTTCTTCTTATATTATCAAAAGTATTTCTATTTACAATGAAGCCCGTCTGATCTATATCTATAATGCCGGGATGATTGTCTTCAATCTATCAGCAAAAATACTCATAAACATTTTATAATCAACATTAAGTAATGAGATGGGTCGATATGAAGAACATCTAGTTGGATCTTTATTAGGTTTTAAAATTGGTGAAATAAATGTATATTGCCAAGATGGGGGGGGTTATTAACTCAGTTTGGGCCAAAATAAAACCTTATGTATTAATGAATATGCAGTTTTAGAAAGGATTTTATATATCTCTGGTATAATACCATCATTACCCGGTGCTTTGTTTGATTTAAGCTTATTTATTTGTGTAATAACTTCTGTATATGAAATACTCTTGTCCAATAGTTTAATCTGTTGTTTATTAAGCTTTTTATTCATGTTTGTGGTTATAAACTCCTTTATTTTATCTTTAGGTTCCATGTTAATGTTGTTATGGTTAATCTTGTGAAAGTGATTTCTAAATTCATCCAGTATTTCTGGTATACTAGAAACATTCTTCTTTTTCCTTAGAGAAAAGATGTCTTTGATATGGTTTTGTTTATTCAATCTTTTTGTTTTATTTTTAAGTCTATGTAAGTATTTGGGGCTTATTGAATAAGACAAAAACTTATATTTCTCTAAAGTTATTTTAACTTTATGAGTTAAAATTTCTTTGTATTTCTCATTTAGTTTGTTTATTTCTTCAATAACTTTCTTGTCCATAATATTTCTTTATTATTATGTTTATAAGAGTCTAATTTACTTTGAATATCTAACAATTCCTTATCCCAAGATTTCCTTTTATTATTATACCATCTGATACTTTGTCCATATAGATATGATTTTAAGGTATCCCAAACATAGACAATGGAGACTTCAGGAGTATTATTTATGTCTAGAAAATGTTGTACTTCTGAAAGTATATATTCTTTATAGTCTTTTAGCTGAGTTAAGTATGCTGGTATCCTTTTGATCTGAACATTATGAGTATTAGTTTATCATGAATTCAAAAACAATTGAGTTATGATCAGATATAGGACATGAAATGATTTTGGAATTAATTAAATCTGTTACCATCTGGTTAGAAATAAAGACCCTATCTATTTTTGAATAAGTTATGTATCTGTTAGAAAAAAAGGTGTATGGTAATGATTTTGAATCTATCTGATTATTAATATCATTCAAATGATAAGAATTAGCAAAATCATTTAAATGTTTTGCATTAGATGTAATTCTTCTTTTCCTTATAGTGGTAGTATCACTTTCATGTAGTATACAATTAAAATCACCAGCTAAAATAATATCCCTATAGAGAATGATATGATCTTATCAATATGATGTTTCACTGTATTAATACCAATTCCAGGTATCCAATATACATTAATTAAAGTGTAAGTCTTCCCATTAATTTGTATTGTAACCATACAAAACATTCCTTTGTCATCCTGATAAGACTTAATGGTTTTAGGAATGGGCATACTTTTATTCCATAAAATAGCCACTCCTCTTTTTCTGAGTGTGCTCTGAACTAACCAATACTGTATACTTATTAGCGGCTAGTTTATCAATATCTTTTTTCAAGAGATGGGTTTCTTGCAGGAAGACTAGATTGGCCTTGTGTAAATTAATGTATCTTATTAGGCTTGCCCTTTTACACGGATTATTCAATCCATTAATGTTTAAAGAAATTCCTTTTAAAGATGTCATTTGGCATTTTAAAACTCAAGAATCTTATGATCGAAATAACAAATAACAAGATAAATAATGTTACATCTCCTCTTTTAGGTGTACCTTTAAATGTAGCTGTATTTATTAAATCTCGTATGGGATTTTGTATAGGATTCAATTTTGTTTGTAGTGACAATGAGTGTACAAAATATATTGTGGATGTCAAAACTATATACATATAACAATGAACAAGTGAAAATAATGTAAGGATTAAACCTTGCATCCAGCCTGGAGTTGAAAACTCCAACTTAGAGTAGTATTTACTACTCAAGTTAACCCCCTACCCTAAGCAGCAGTACCTCAGCTACCACCTTATCAATTTAATACTAGTTATATTTAACTGAGGTTAACAGTTTTCAATTCAATTATCTATCAAGACAAAACTACACATTTGGTAAAACAGCATCATATAAACTAAAATAAACTTTTTTTTTTTTTTTTTAAAACTGTTCATACTACTATATAGATCTATGTAATATATAACACTTGTATTCAAATAGCATTCAAATAATCTTGATGTTAGAAATCAAGAGGAGAGAAAATTAGGTTCTAACATTCATTTAAATCAAAAACTTTGGCTAATATGATTCAGACATTACATATATTAAGATACATCTATTTTCTGTCATGTGAATACTATTAACAGCTTCCAAAAAAATCTTGAATTGTTTGTATATGAGCATTTACTTAAACTCATTATTGTCAATAGAGTAAAATATTGTATTCATAAAAATTATTATAAATCATATTGCATAGTTATGCAAATTCTCAGAAACACTTGCATTATTAAAAAAAAAAGGCCATCACACACATACACAGACACACACACACATACATACACACACACATGCACATACACACATACACACACACACACACACACACACACACACATATATATATATATGTATATATATCTGATCTCACTGAGTTATGTCCTTGTTGAGCACTATCCTACTTGCTGTCCCTAGAATAAATCTGTCTGCTTTATAGAAAATAATGCACAGCAAACACATTTTAGTAACCAGATTTTACAATCATGCTAACCTACTGCTTTAAAATATATCACATGACATTTCTTCCAGAATAGAATTATAAAATTGTTTATGCTTGTCAATCAGATGAATTAAATGAATTATAATAAAGTATATGTTTGGAACAGAAGTTTTTAACACAGATTATTATGCTGCTGTTAAGTAGATTTTCAAAAACATTTAAATAAATGTTTCATTTTCTATGCCTTCTAAAATAAGACATTTACTTACTACAAGAAACTACATCATTTAAACTCATTATAACTGACATATTTTATGAATAGAGTATTTTTCCTGAATCTGTGGTGTGTCAGTATGATAACTAGGTCAGAGGTTATACTAACTGCTTTCAGTTTTTCTGTGAGAATTCTGTGAGTTGTAGCTTTTGAAGTAGTTCATGGACACTGTGCATGAGACAGCCCACATTCCAGATTGTCTCCCTTAACATTTTGGCGAGAAACTTATTAAAACTTGTGACAAACATTCATTTTGTCAATAGAGTAAAATATTGTATTCATAGAAATTATTATAAATCATATTGGATAGTTATGCAGATTCTCAGAAACACTTGCATTATTATATATATAAAAAAAAAGCCATCACACTCACACACACACATACATACACACACACACACACACACACACACACACACACACACACACACACACACACACACACACACACACACACACATATATATATATATATCTGATCTCACTGAGTTGTGTCTTTGTTGAGCACTATCCTACTTGCTGTCCCTAGAATAAATCTGTCTGCTTTATACAAAATAATGCACAGCAAACACATTTTAGTAACCAGATTTTACAATCATGCTAACCTACTGCTTTAAAATATATCACATGACATTTCTTCCAGAATAGAGTTATAAGATTATTTATGCTTGTCAATCAGATGAATTAAATGAGTTATAGTAAAGTATATGTTTGGAACACAAATTTTTAACACAGATTATTATGCTGCTGTTAAGTAGATTTTCAAAACATTTAAATAAATGTTTCATTTTCTATGCCTTCTAAAATAAGACATTTACTTACTACAAGAAACTACATCATTTAGACTCATTATAACTGGCATATTTTATGAATAGAGTATTTTTCCTGAATCTGTGGTGTGTCAGTGTGATAACTGTGTCAAAGGTTATACTAACTGCTTTCAGTTTCTCTGTGAGAATTCTGTGAGTTGAAGTTTTGAAGTAGTTCATGGACACTGTGCATGAGACAGCCCACATCTCAGATTGTCTCTCTTAACATTTTGGCGGGAAACTTATTAAAAACTAGTGACAAACATTCATTTAGTAGTGTAAATGTATGTAAACATGACAAAACCTTCACAATGTATTCCACAGACCATTACAGCCTCTTACTTCTTTTCAGAAAGAGAAACAAATTGAATCACAGCTTGCCATTAAATCTTCAGATATTTTGACTGGTTATGAAACAAAACATTATAACTGACATATTTTATGAATAGAGTATTTTCCTGAATCTGTGGTGTGTCAGTGTGATAACTATGTCAAAGGTTATACTAACTGCTTTCAGTTTCTCTGTGAGAATTCTGTGAGCTGAAGCTTCTGAAGTAACTCATGAACACTGTGCATGAGACAGCCCACATCTCAGATTGTCTCTCTTAACATTTTGGCGGAAACTTATTAAAACTAGTGACAAACATTCATTTAGCAGTGTAAATGCATCTAAACATGACAAAACCTTCACAATGTATTCCACAGATCATTACAGCCTCTATGTAAGTGAAATTAAGCCCAAAATTACCAACAAGCAATAAAACTCAACATTCTTCTCCCAACTCAATTTTCATACAAATCCTATTATTCACTGTGCCCACACAATCAAAAGCATTTCTATATATTAATAAAGAAAAGAAAAAGAGAGTAGAAAATAAAATGGAGTGAGGCAGAAATAAAAAAATGTAAGAGAAAGCTGTAAGAAGTATATACAATGGAATGTTACTTACTGTTTATATTAATAGAGTTAAAAATAAAACATATTATTTACTCTTATTTAGTTCTGATTATTATTAGTTAAAGCATAACAGATTATTTACAAACAAGCATAAGCAGTATAATCAAGAATGTATAATTAGAAATAGCATTTGAAGAACTTATAAAAACTTTTACAAGGAATAAATATGTTATTATTCTATTAATGATATTTTCATTACTGTTCTCTCCCTGCCCTCCCCCACCCTTTACCCACTACATAATCTAAATAGAATGTCATTGTTTAAACAAAGAAAATAATAAAAGGAGAAGGGAAAAAAAAGGTAAAGATAAAAAAATGTATCAAATTACTAACCTTACTTCTTTTCAGAAAGAGAAACAAATTGAATCACAGCTTGCCATTAAATCTTCAAGTATTTTGACTGGTTATGAAACAAAACATTTCTTTGCACATAGAGAATAACTTTGATTAAATCTTTTCCAAAATATTTGTGGCTTTCTGGAAATGCAGGAACTATATTCAAAAGATTAATAATGAACTAAAATGATGAGAGAGAAAAAACATATAACAAATCATTTGTTTTTTAGTCTCTTCTTCTTCTCTGAAGTCTTCCATGAAGCTTCAGTTGCCAATCTCTTTAATGAAGAACTAGCCCATTCCATTTCTTCTATTTTATCCAAAATCCTTTTTCTTTGACAAACAGTAAAGCAGAGTCTAAATCATCGAAAACCTTAGGACCATCAGGAAGGAAGATTTTAAGCTTGGCAGGAAACAGAAGGTATGTTTTAAACTGTGCTTTTTTAAGCTCCCTTATTAGTGGCAGAAAAACCTTTCTTTTAGCTATTACCATGGAAGAATAGTCATTGTCAAAACGCACAGTTGTCTCATTAATCTTAACAGGAGCTTTAGCCCAAGCAGATTTAAGAACCATCTCTTTATCAAAAGATGATAGAAATCTAACTATAACTGATCTAGGATATTTTTTGTTAGAGTTAGTATTAGCTATAGATCTATGTGCTCTTTCGATACCAAAAGAGAATGCTTCTGGTAAGTCTAAAGTTTTAGGCAGCCAAGTTGTTAAAAAAGAAGTAATATTGTTACCTTCAATATTTTCTGGCAGTCCAAAAATCCTAATGTTATTGCGCCTAGATCTATTTTCCAGGTCATCCAGCTTTGTTTGTAAATATGTATTTTGTTTCAGCAGAAACTCAATGTTGATTTCCTCTTCTTGGATTCTATTTTCCATGTCATTCACAGCTTCTTCTATGCCTGTCATCTGGATCTTCTGTTGTTGCAGGTCTGCATGTAACAGGTCTATTTGTTTTGTAGTTTTTTCTATGAAGGTGTCTATTTTAGTATCCATTTTATCCATTTTATCAGTAAGTTGCTGGATTATAATTATCAGAGACTGAAGTTCTTTCTTGATGCTGGAGTCTTGAGAATTTGTCTTACTGGAACTCATTTCAGACTGATAAACTGACAGGAAAATTTCCACAGTGATTTCTGACAGGAATATTGTTAAGATTTCCTTTCTTTTTTAGATATAGTTCAAGAACTATATAAAACAAACGTATTTAGAAAGAAAATTACTTCAAAAATTAATTTTTTAAGTAATTAATTCCTGTCAGTGTAATGAAATTGGTGGAGCTGAAGAAATCTGCTGCTATCCTGTGTTCATCCTTGGCCACGCCCCTCAGCACCACCTTTCTTGACATACTAAACTGCCATGCACCCTCTTGAACAATCAGAGTCAAATCTAACTATGCACTCTGGCTTAGTAAGGAATGCAGATCCTTACTCAAGGCTAGAGATAAGGCATGGGTGCAGTTCCACAAACACAAAACCCCATCAACAAGACAAAAATTCCTAGAACAGTGAAATAAAGCCAACAAATTAGTAATATCAGACAAAAACAACTACTACCATAATGTCCAGAAAAAATACCATAATAACCCTCAAAAATTTTGGGCTGCAATTAATAATATACTTCTACCAGGCAAATCAGCTACTCACAGCCCATTAGCCATCAATCCTGACAGCATAACAACCCAGTTCAATAAATACTTTACTGAAACTATCCAAACCCTTGTTAATTCTCACACTGTCTCCACCACACCAACCCCACCCACAGCCCAACAAAGCACCAACTCCCAAAATAGCTGCAACCTCTTTACATTCCACCCAGTGTCTGTTGATACCACAAGAAAACTACTTAGAAAACTAAAACCTACCACATTAGCCACTGACAACCTCCCAGCAGAATTTCTGCAAATCACAGCAGATGCTTTAGCATACCGTGTAGCCATACTCATAAACAGATCATTATCACAAAACATGGACCCAGATATTTGGAAAATCTCCCGCATAATACTCTTACAGGAAGTAACTCAATTGAACTTATTAATTATAGGCCAGTTGCTATCCTGTCCCCCTTATCTAAAATCCTAGAGTGGACTATACGCACTCAATTAATGACTTAACTTAAAACAAATAAACTATAGTCAAACACTCAACATGGTTTCCGCCCCTCTCACAGCACTACCACAGCCTTCATGTCCTTCACAAATGCAGTGAACCACTATAGAAACAGAGGGCTGTTTGTATCTGATGCATTTTTAGATTTGTCAAAGGCCTTTCATATGATCATGACAAACTCATCAGCATTCTCTCCACTCTAAATCTCAGTAACTCCACTATCACATGGTTCAGAAGTTACCTATCAGGATGACAACAGGCCGTCCAATGGCAGGAACAACTTCCCCCTCTTCTCCCTGTTACCTTAGGGGTTCCACAAGGCTCCATCCTTGGACCTCTACTCTTCACCCTCTTCACCAACCAGCTCCACACCGCCACACTACAAGCCACTGTCATACAATATGCAGATGACTCTACGCTAATCTGCACAGCTTCCTCCCTTTATGATCTCCACACCACAACCCAAGACTCCTTCCTGTCCATAGAAACATGGCTCAGCAACTCCCAACTCATACTAAACCCCAGCAAAACAAAGGTCCTTCTCTTCTCCCCAACAAATGTGACCCCTTCCTCCCAAACTTTCACCATCCTATCCAAAAATAAAACCACCATCACCCCTACAACTCATACCAAACTGCTGGGTGTAGAAATCGACAACAACTTGAAGTTCGATATAGACATAGCACAAACCCTTAAGAAGGTCCACAAGAAACAAGGTTTAATTTACAGAAACAAACAATTCCTAACTAGACAATCAAAAGCTATTATTGCTTGCACGCATCTGCTATCTTCCCTCCTGTATGCTTCCCCAATCCTAACCAACCTCTGCAAATCTGAACTAACCAAACTCAAAGCTTGTTATAATAAAATTGCGAAGTTTGCCACTGATGCTCCATACAGAACACATCACTGCACAGCTCTTAAATAACTAGGATGGCTAGAACTTCCTCAGCTACTGTGCTTTAATCAGTTAACCTTTGCTCACAAAATATTGCATCAACCAAACAAAACCCCTGCCCTCCAAAAACTATTACAACCATACATCACTTCCAGACCCCTCCTCTCAAATAATAAATTCCTACTAGATACCACCAAAGCCAATAGCACATCTGGGGAATCACTCTTCTCAAACTACATCCCTAACATATGGAACAAACTGCCCACCCAAATTATTACCTTCTGCTCTTTAACACAGTTTAAAAAACTCCTAAAACTACACCTGAAAGACTCCTGGCTCTGTTCTTGTAACTGCCCTGGATAGAAGTCTAACTGCTCAACTCTGCATCTCTAAGTAACTTTGTATCTCATTGCCATCCCAATAAATCCTAACTGAGGCATCTGTCCTCTCCTTCTCTCAGGTGTCTCATTTTCTTCACAATCACAAATGACTTATAAACATTTGTACATACTCATACTGTGATGTCTATTGTAAACATTTATCTAAGACATTTTATATTTATCTTTTTGTAACTTTTATGTTTGACATTTTGAGCTTGCTTGCAGAGAAGCCTTCTCCTTTTGCAGTGTATATAAACTTTATGTTTTTGTGTAAGTCTTATATTACCTGTAACTGTAACTCAAACTTGTAATTTTGCTTAGCTGGAGCTTTTCTCCACTGGCATCCATGGGAAAAGGATCTGTGTCCAGTCGGACTTTCCCAGTAAACAAATGTTAAATACATAAATAAATATATTGTAATTAATTTAAGGTTGCTATAGCATACATTAGTCAAAACAGCTAAAATGACTCAAGTACACACCAATATGTATTCAGAGTTGGGCAATCTTCCCAATTGCTGTCCACAAAAGTCATTACGATATGTTTCGTCTTATACTATACTCTTACTCTTTGTCTTTATTTTATTTTTTTAATGATATCTTAAAGTTAGCTTTCATTTCCTTAAATGCCTCATAATCACAGCTGTGGCACATTAATGGTATACGGTCTGTGCTGCAGTTCTGTGTTCCTTATAAAAACAAACTAATTTCATCACAAAATGATTTATGTGCCTTAGCCAAACTCCTACTATTTCTTCAGTGTTATGGCAACAAGTCACAATATTAATACCTTAACCTTTTTTTTTTGTTTTTGTTTAATGTTCCATTACAAATATTTTTTTTTTCTTTTCACCTTTAACAAGTCACTCTAGTAATGTTTGCATTATTTTCTTTAGCTAGGGCTTCAATACTAATATGCGCCTACCTTTGCTGCTCTTCTGTCTGATGTATTTAGGTAGCTTTAGATTAGCATTTAAGGATATAGGTTCATATGCTCATAGGAAATTACTAGGTTAGCAGCTTAAGAGTCCTTATAAGCCTAGACAGTTTTACCTAGATTTTATCCAATTTTCCATCCCTAGGAGAAAGATAACAAGGGTCAACAAGCAGGTTTTTATAATCTGCCTCTGTCCATAAGGGACATGGGTTCCACCTCAGAAGAGAATTTATGATTTCCTATCCATTGGCCCAGATTGCAATTGAAGGTGGTCAGGGAAGGGATCTGCTTCACATTCAGTTTCCCAGAATGCTATAGGATACTTTACTTTCAAAGTCAAGAGCCTATACGTCTCAGTGCTCCTTGTGTAGTCTCACTCAATCAGTTGGGCCAGAAAGAAGGCGCTGTCCATATCTACTCTGCAGTTAGCCTGTACATGGGAAAACAACTTCAAATCATACTTTCAGGTAAAGGAATTAATTTTTCCTTCAGTATAATTTTCCTCATGCTTTTTTAATCTGTAGACTAATTCCTGTATGTCTTGACTACAAAACAGCTTTTATATGTGTCTATATTATTTTTATTACTTTTTTTTATATATCCCACAAAGCTTGGGCTGAAATAATAACAAGCCTTAAACTGCACGATCAATACATTTTGATGTTATTTTTTCAAAAAAAAAAGTTTCATTTTCAGTTATTTTCACAATATTTTGTTGTTTGCTTTAAAACAAACACCAAGTGTTCTCGCTGTTGACAGTTATCTCAGTCCCATCAAGGCCAAAACATTTCATGTGTTTTACCCTTGTAATACTCATAATACTTGGGCAGTACCCTTAAAGACTTCAGATACTTCTCACATTATTTCTTTTTCTGTTCAGATCACAGGCAGACTACATTTCAAACAGTATTTTCTCTTTTTAACTACTAATGACTACGTGAAAGATGCCCATAATGCTTACAATTCTTCTTTCAGCTTTTCCTGGTTAGGGGTCACCACAGTGGATCATGTGTCTGCTCATGATTGGCAGTGGAGTTTTATGGTGTCAAGTTTCCAGCCTGGCACCCAGACTTCCACAGAAGGCACACACATGTACACACTCACAACTAGGGCCAATTTAGAGTGACCAATTCACCTAGAGCCTGTCTTGGGGAGGAAACCAGTGAAAACACAAGCGACTACAAGGAGGACATACAGACTCCACACAGAAGGCACCCCAGCCAAGAATCAAACCAGAGAACCTTTTGCTGTGAGGCGGAAATGCTAACCACTGCACAACCATGGCCACCCTGCCTATAGTGCTTACAATAATCAAATTAATTATGAGAAGCTCGATGCCTGCCATGTAGCCATACTTTGCTTTTATCTGTCTTAAGTTGTCAGTAAATGAATTGTATACATGCACTCACATTCTCTCTAATTCTCTCTCCCTTATGTACACACAAACACACACAGATGCACTCACACACACACACACACACACACACACACACACACACACACACACACACACACACACACACACACACACACACACACACACACACACACACACACACACACACACACACACACACACACCAGAAATAATGGGTGGACAAAGGACCCAAAATAGGGGCATTCTTTTTAAATATTGCTCTTACAAACTTAGAAAATTGAGAGAAATGAGGTTTGGAACAAACCTTTTTATCCTGGGTCATCTTCAGTGTGGTGCAAATATAATTGTTAGCAGGAATTAAAAGGATAAGGGTAGGATAGGTTAATTGGGAGGGAGGGATGGATGTTAGGATGAAATGAGATAAGGACTGGGAGGGGATTAGAGGGTTTTCTCAAATGTAGTTGAGGTAGGAGTCACATTTTGGTGTGAACAACAGTTACTGATAGAAGTAAGTGGATTTCAAAGTTGTTGAGTTTTGGTAGAGGATTTACACTGCTATTCAGAGAAGGATAGGGATTTGAGCTTTTGATCTCAGAGTTAATTGGTTGTACAATTTTTCTATTATCCGTTCAGTATGTTAGATTAACGTTGGAAGTTGTTCCTGGTTTGGGCATTTGCATTCAATAGTAAAAGGGAGCAATGGCCATAGGTAAAAGGCGGGTTTGTATGGGTATTTGGGTCTTCATGACTCATTTTTTGTAAACTCTGGTGGAGTGGAGATCATTGGAGCTGGGGCCCGGAGTGGTGGAAGGTGGAGTGTTCGTTAACTTTGGAGGGGGAGATGCTGCAGCAGCTTGATGGAGCAATCAACCCAACAGTTGATGGTCTCACATATATGCAGTAAATTGAAGTGTGGGCCTGCACAGTGGATCTTTTAATGGGCTGCAAGGTCTGCGAGGTAATAATACATTTATTCTTTTCTGATGTTGCTGTCTGTTGTATCAAAATATTACAGTGATGTAGGATGGTGGTATTAAGCATTTCAAAGCAATACTTGGCTGTTTAGCAGCTTACTTATCTGCCCTGTTACAGTAAAAAAAAAAAAAAGATGAGAAAAGAATTTGGGTAGTAACCTTTTGATGTATGGCTTGGTGGCAGCAAGATAGCTTTAAATATAAACTAGATTCCTTCACCTGCAAGACAGCATAGATGACTTAGCGTACATGTCAGTTTGGCAGGCTTCCTGATAGGAATTTGGGTAGGCATGGGGGAGGTTTCACAATATGGAAGCACTGATTCTTAACTAATGGAGGTAACAGCATCAACTGGTGAACTGCGGATAATGTAAACTGCACGTTTACTCCTTATGGCTTTTGTACCAGTTACATGGTAATAGCATATAACTGCTGCTTTGTGGCTATACATGTCTTTTCTTGCATGCCTACTATTAATAAGGAGCTGGTGTTATCACATTTTGTTTTTTATCCATGTTATTACATTTAATTTGTATCCTTCAAAAAAAAAGCTTTTAGATGGTGCAGACGGTGATTGCTATAGGGCAGAAGTACAACAAGGAAGATAGACTGAGTTTTGCGGGATGTGAGGCATGGTTGCTCTTGGGAAGCAGCATAGGGTGGTAACTGGGTGCATGACGGGTCAGTAACCTTTACTGTATATGTTGCTCACATTTAATAAATCTGTTTTAATGAGTGAGTTTTAGGGATGCTTTAATAGTTACTGCTGCATATAAATTAATTTCCATTATTTTAAATGTACAAAGGTTGGTTTAAATTTAAATGTGTTTACTAGATGGATGGGTTGGCAGAAGAGGTGTTGGTATATACCTCTCAACTGTACAGATTTTCGCAGAAGGTTTAGATTTTGGTCTACTATTTTGGTCTGTTTTTCATAAAATCATGGTTTTCTGGCAAATTAATGGCAAATCATTAATGACCAAAGTTATCAAATAATGACAGATGGTGTTTCAGACTTGATATCCTCCAGAAATTCATGCTAAAGCAAAACCTCTTATTCTAGAAACTTTCGAAGTTTGTAAGAGCAATATTTATAAGTTGTTCCTGTTTTTGGGCCTTTTCTCAGTTTTTCTATGGCTTTGCCTGGATATATTGCTCTAAGAGGTTGGGAGGTATGAGACATTGTATAAAGGGACTTAGCTATTCTTGGCTAGTGGACTGTGAGATGTAAGATAGGTGGAGATGTTAGTGGGGTCGGGCTTAAATGTAAGCTTGTCTAACTGTCGAGGGAAGGGGCGAGGAATAATTACATATGTCAACCATGCAGATTTTGCGGAATGGCCAAATTTTGACTCAGATGGTTGGCCTATATTATATAAAATCTGTGTTTTTCTGGCAGTCATGAAGAACTGAAGGCATTAAGTAATGCCATATATTTGAGTTTTGGACTTTATGTCCTCCATAAGACATGCTAACACAGATCCTTTTATTCTAGCAGCTTCCATTCAGCTCAATAACTCAGGAAACAGTGAAAAGAAAAGAACTTAAAGTGTAATGGGATGGCTGTCCTGAAGTTCCTTTTGAAGGGGGTCACAGGTGGTGAGTCATACCTTTCATCTGTCCTACAACTTAGTAAATCTGCAGCCTGACCATCATTTTTGTGCATTCTAATTGCAAAGTTAGATGGCTATACATGGTAGAATGGCAGCAGGAAAAGTTTCAAAATAATAACTGTTGTAATAATGAATTCCAAGCAATGCTACTGCTTCTTGGTTTGCCACTTTGCTTTTATGATCCCATTTAAGTAGGTGTCTTAAAGATAATCCTCCTATAAGAATTGAGCAAATGTTAATGGTTTACTAACAGCTTCCGCTAGGTAGGTCATAGGGTGGTTAAATATGGTGGTTTACTTGCAAAGATCCTTTAAATGATTTATTCTATTTATTGTGGATTTCATGTAAGAAATTCCCAACAGTGAATGTGTTACAACCCCCCCTTTTCAATCTGGAGCTTCAAGGAACATTAACTTTTAAGACCCCAAATGAGGTACATTCCTCGTAATCAGGTACACTCGAGATGCATGGTGTAGTATAGTGTAGTTGCTAATGTATATTTTCATGTACTGTGGAGCCATGTAATTCTTAAAGGCACTTAGTATGAGATATACATTAATTCAGCATTTCCCATTTCATCATTCTGGGTCTACTCCATAACATGGCATTTTGGTCATTTAGTGACTTCATACCTGCCAGAGAATTCATACTATTGCAAGTCCAAACTTTTAGGTTTTAGGAGAAATAGCTGAAAGTTATCCCTGACAGGCCATTTGTTCTACCTTTGTGTTTTCTTGGTTTAGATAAATAGTATGGTTTGGGAACTGGTTATTGCTTTATTTGTCGGGGAGTTTTTTAGGATAAAAGAGGTGAAATTCATGAGCAAGGTGGCACCTAGCAGCAGCTACTGTGAATGAGTTAAGGTGCACAGCTATTATTTTCTGTTTTATTTTCCAGATGGGAAGCGCACAGGACCATCAGTAGGTGGATTGTATAAGCGCTCGTGAGAGGTGATGGTGGCTAAGCCTACTTCGGTAAGTGAAACACAAATAAAAAAATCCACGAACGGAAAGCAAGCAAAGAGAGAACCAAACAGCAATAGCGTAAAAGTAATTTAATTTCCGCTTTCGTCACTTGACTTCCTCAGAATTCTGAGGAAGTCAAGTGACGAAAGCGGAAATTAAATTACTTTTACGCTATTGCTGGTTCTCTTCTTGCTTCGTGGATTTTTTTATTTCTACTTCGGTAAGTACTTAACTTGACATGTCAGATTTGTGGCGGGGCACTGAAAGGTGACTCAAATTAACTTATAAGCAGGGTGAAGCAGGATTGGCGGTGTTCAAGGGGAGTTGGGGTGGCTATAAAGGACGGAATTATTGTAACATGACTTTGGGGCATGTTGTGGGGGCATGGGAGTGGAGTTTTATGTTCTTGGGGTATAGGATTGGACGATGGGTTCAGCTGAGGACTTTGATGTTTTGATAGTTAGCATGGTTGGAGTAAGCTAGGGACAAGGAGGGGTTATTAATGCTTGTAGCTCTTCAGTTCTGTATATCAGGCAGTTTTATTGGTTTGCGTGGGATTTATTGAGCATCATTGGGTAAGGTTTAATAGGCTGGGCGTTCTGGTAGATTGGAGTGTGACAGTTAATGGTTGGGTTTTGAGCATGTAGATAGGGTTGGTTTCAGGGTATTTGCTATTAATTACGGAGGCAACAGTGAAGTTGGGGATTGAGGTATTGGGGGGATTTCTCAGATTGCAGGCTGGCAGGAAGGGAGTTCGATGGAAGAATCTTAATTGTTTAGTTTAGGCTGGTCACCGCTGATGGCTAGCAGACATCTTACATGAAAGGTTAAGGAAGTGGTCATTGGTGGCAGTGGATTGTGTGACTTTAGTACTGTTAACCATTATTTTGGACTACTGGGGTGGGATTGTAGGTAAAGAGGCAGTGGAAATGGGAGGACAGGCAGATTTGGGGTGGCAGGGAGCTAATTTAGGGTTATATGCATTCTGTTGATTATGGAAGATGGTGGTTCTTCTTGGTTATGAGGGCTGCTGCTACATGGAGGTTTCATGATTCAGTTTAGTTGGGGGAATTGGGGTTATTGTTTCAACAAGTTGCTGTCATACAGACTGCATTGGTAGATTAAATTGCAAGAGAGTAGGTAAAATTTGTTTTCTTCTACTGTCTATGGCAACAGTGAGATAAACAGCCCTTACCACTTTTTGCAGGGATTTGTGGGGATATTTTGCAGAGTTGGTCACATGAATGTTCAGCAGACTATTAGATTGTTTTGTACGGAACTCAATAGGTAATGCAGGTAAGGTATATTTAACTTATCTTTCTACAGTGATTAGTTGCAACATCTTCAGTTGGTATCAGTTTACTTTTGGTGCTAATTGAAAGTCATTGATGCTGTTGTATGTTTATTGCTTTGGCTTTGAAAGGATTTTATGCAGGTAAGGTGGGGTTGGACTGAGATAAGGGAGATAGGGCAGTGTAATGGGGGAAATTTGAAGAATAAGGGCATTTTATGACATGGCTTAATGCCTTTAAGAAAGTTTGATGGGTGAGTGTCATGAATTTACAGTGTTCTTTCTTTTGCAGATGTAAGCAGTTAGCGCTTGAAGGAAGTGGATTTGGAAGGTGATGGATTTGTTGGGGTGGCTGTTCCTGCTGTTCTGACTACACCGGTTGCAGGAGATATTTTGATCATTAGAGTAGTATGCAATGAGGTTGTAGAGGTCAGCTAGTAGAGTGAGTGAAGCCTTGAAGGAAACAGAGGTGAAAGGTTATGAATTCTGTTGCAATGGCTGTTCTGGTGTGGTACAGTGGGGCTGAGGGTAATATTACTTTATTCGGGTTCATTGAGGCACAGTTGAATTTACAGTGGTTTGGGATAGTGGGGTTTTCGGGCATTGCAGGTATGCAGATGTTCTAGGGGATAGTTCAGGATTTGGCTACCATCTCTATGAGGAAGGCTTAACAAAGGTATGGTTTTGTGTTTCTTTGCAGATGAGGGTTGGTCTTAACGATCTAGCTGCAGTATAGAAAATGGGTACACTGAATGATGGTTGGCCTTAGGATGGATGCTTTGGTGGATAAGGGGGAACAGCCTGGTCAGGCTGGTGGGCAGAGAAGAGGGGCAGGCTTGTCCACTTCTGTTCACCCTCTGGTGATGCATGTGCAATTCAATAAGTTTGGAAAGAAAGTGAGTGGTTACTCTGGTGGATAAGTTGATAAGCAAGCAGAGCTGCTTATTTGGATGGTGGTATAATTCAATAAATTGAAGGTGAGCAGGAACGCTGCCTTGTTAGTGCAAAGATAAGTGAGAAAGTGGGGGATGCTGCTTATCAAGGGTGAGCGGTAAGCTGCCCTTATAGTTATTTTATGTCTTCTTTCATGGATGTTATTATCACCTGTGTCATGTTTTTGGTTGAAATGTATAACTATTGGTTAACAATCATGTTTATGGAAGTCTAATAAAGGTAGTCAAATCTCATTCGGTGTTGTGTGTTTATTGAAGTGGAACAGGACAAATGAGGTTTGGAACAGACCTTTTTGTCCAGGGTCATCTTCAATGTGGTATTAGATATATAGGTTAGCAGGAATTAAAAGGATAAGGGTAGGATAGGGTTAATTGGGAGGGAGGGATGTTAGCAGGAAATGAGGTAAGGACTGGGAGGGGATTAGAAGGTTTTGTCAAGTGTAGTTGAGGTAGGAGTCACATTTTGATGTGAACTTGCTACCCTCCTGCCCTCCTTTTTTTATAGCAGGGTTTGTGTTTATGTTAGTGGGCAAAGGCAGAGAAGAGGGGCAGGCTTCCCCTTATCTGTTCCCCCTCTTGTGATGGATGTGCATTTCAATAGGTTTGGAAAGAAAGTGAGTGGTTGCTCTGGTGGATAAGTTAATAAGCAAGCAGAGCTACTTATTTGGATGGTGGTGTAATTCAATCAATTGAAGGTGAGCGGGAATGCTGCCTTGTTAGTGCAAAGATAAGTGAGCAAGTGGGGGACACTGCTTATCAAGCGTGAGCAGCTGCGCTGCCCTTATGGTTATTTTATGTCTTCTTTCATGTATGTTATTATCACCTGTGCCATGTGTTTGGTTGAAATTTATAACTATTGGTTAACAATCATGTTTATGGAAGTCTAGTAAAGGTATTCAAATCTCATTCGGTGTTGTCTGTTTATTGAAATGGAACAGGGCAATAACAGGTTTTGCATTAGCATGAATTTTCTAAAAGATATCGAGTCTGAAACTCAGACCCTGCCAATATTTTCTGACTTCTGTCCTCGATGATTTGTCACTGATTTGCCAGAAAACCACAGTTTTATGGGAAACAGGCCAAAAATATGAGGCAAAAATCAGGACACTCTATCTGGACAGGTGAGAGGCACTAGCAGACTGCAGTCTGAGGAAGAGAGTTGAAACAGAAGGGGCACTAGATTTTGACAAAGCTGTTTTACTATTTATTCTGAATGCTCTCTTCAGCTTTATGTTTAGTAGCACATGCAACATAACTGTCTGTTGTTTTCATTTTACTGAAATATCAGTTCTAACAAAGGCATGCTTGCTAACTTCAATTCAGTTTAAGATCATGACAAAACTCAGATAAACAACTTTAAAGACTTTTACTTCAGCTTTCATTTTATAAATTACTTTAAACATCTGTCTTGTAAATCTTTATAACATGGCCCAGTATAATCCAGTGTTTATATTTCAGACTGCATTTTAATATTTCTGTGCCCCTCATTGCTTACATTCTCAGCCCACATACCCTTACAAAATGTTTAAATCTTAAATCCAGCATTGATCATACTTTTAAAAACAAAAGGAAACAAATGATCAACTAGTTGTGTTTGAACAGTAAATCTCTACTTCTTGAGTAACAAAATAAACCAGGGATACCGAAATATCCTCTTCCCATAGAGAGACAATGGATTTATCAACTTGTCATAAAGTACTTTGTTTAATTAAAATGTTCTAGTAATTTGTACTTTTCAGCTATACAATTTCTTATCAAATCCCTAGACTAGTCTACTTATGCAATGTAACATTTCATTACTGGCAATCAGAAGCTATATTTTATCCACAACAGTAGAAAAACCACCATAAAATAGCATCAAAACAACTCTATTACTATAAATTCTACCAAATTTTTGTGTGAATTTGATTTTTTCTCCTTATTGATCCCATATTTTAAGTAATTGATGGCATTACAGATCAGCTAGGACCATCTTTGCAAGTGCAATGCATAAAAACTGCAGCAAGTCTTAGTATAATTACTAAATTTCAAACATAAAATCAGATGTAAAAGATATAATTTATGATACCGAATCCTTTGAATATCAACATACAAAATATCTAACACAGAAGGCTGAAACATAAGCTATCAACACCATGTGCTACTGGCTTTTTTAGCATCACTGGTGTATTAAGTGAGATCATGGTGCAATAATGATTGTTTTTCCCCCTTTACACCCACTGTAGTGTGATCTTGGTGTTGGTATATATAATTAGCAGGTGGTGTGGGGGGCACAGATTCCTAAATGAGAAGTACAGGGGGCTTGCACCCTGCCCCCTGCAAAGACCCTGGTTATAATGTTGTTAATGTGTTCTGTTTCAGTCTTCCGTAGTTGATGTTTTGTGCTTCAATATTCAAGCTTTTGCTTTTAAGAATGTATTCCCAGTGCAATAAGCATTGCTTTTTCTATTGTTTGTCAGCTAAATGTCCTTTGTATTAGATCTTTGAAATTGCTAATTTACTATGAGGCCTGAGTTTAACACAATTTTATGTGTGACTCTGAGCAAGCAACTTAACCAAAGTCTGAAAAAGGTCAATGGAGATCAGTGCTCTACCGTGGTAAAAAACATAAATAAAATAAAATAAATAAAAAATAAATTAATTAAAATGCTGTAATTTTTCCGAGATCTCCCCTTTTTTAAATTACTTCAAAACATTACAAATATAATACAGCTTCACTTTTCTAATAAATGCTGGCATTTGTATCCAGATGTCCATTTCCATTATGCATAGATAACCACATTTTTATAAGGATTCACTTTTTTACCTGGGTCATGTTAACTGTGAGAATTCAGTATTTTTTTTTTCTGATAGCAAAACTTTATTTGCATCTTAATTCTGATACAGAAAGAAGGAGATCTAAGGTGCAACTATATTTTAAATCATGTTTGACATCTGCTTATGACATCATATGACATTCCTACCACTCCTTATCCTATAAATCACTCTCTCTCTTTAATCCCTACTCACTTGTCAATCAAGTCTTACTCAGATTAAAGATGGGACAAGACAAGGCTTTTGTCAATATCTATTATTCTTCCTATTTCTAAACTTTACTTCTAGTTTTCACTTTTCCTGTTCCTACTTTACCACAGTTGAATGACTTATCTGCCTGCTTCTGAGCACTGAGGAATGGCAATGCACTGATCCACCATTAGAGACCATGGAATTTACCAGGAAACTCTTCCAATGTATGATTCAGTCATCCTGGATTATAGGTTTATGCCCACTAGTGAACAAAAATGTATATCATAGAAAACTGCATCATTTTTCTTAAACTATATTATTCAGATTTCTTTATATACTTGTCAAAATACGGTGGTAAATGATCACTAAATATTCTTAAGTAAAACTATTCTGTGGTAGATATACAATGTCAACCTCATTCAGCCTCTAACCATCACTCCATAAATAATGAAAATAAAAACAATAACACAATGTTTTGTGACGAAATTATCCTTCAGTTCATATTTTAAATTTGTTTTACTTCATAAGCTGCATACTGAGTTACTAGTCCTTAATTTCTTTATCAGTATGAGTTTTAATATTGTACAGAAGTGCTTTATTCTTAAATTGTATTGATCACTTTATGAGGTACCTTTGTTTTACAAAATTTATACTCATGTTGAAGTTGCAAGTGATTTCACAAAAATTAAGTTTATAGTGTATGTTTTACATTGTGGTTTTATTACAGGAGTTATTTCACCTGCAGGATGTGCTTGACAACTTGCTTTCTATGAAGCAATAATCTGCTGTTTCTGTTCTTGTCAAGGAAATGCAGTAGTCTATACATTAATTTAGGCAGTGAAGAATCATGTGTTCAATCTTTTGTGATGTTATGACAGGGTTTTTTCATGCCAAGAAAAAGTTCAGTGGCCATACTTCTCAGTATAGTAAAATGTACAACTAATATTTTTGCATAAAAATGCCTAATTTGGCATTTTATATTGTAGGTAGGCAATGTTAAAGATTTGTTATGCGACCACTATATTTTAAGCCTGTGAGTAGTTCATGATTTCTCTACTGTTGTGTGAATATAAAGTGAGTGAGTTTAAACTTCTCAATTTCTTTTGACCATTTCTGGGCTCTAAATCATGTTTGTCTTTCACAAACATCAATGATATGGTTTGTATTCGTATATGACAGCATTTTTGTCAATTTGGAAGAAAATTTCTTTTTTTTCTTCATGATTGAGTGACAACAGAGTTAGTTTATATAGAGGGTAGTTGTGGGACAAAGCCTCCACATGGAGTGTATAGGGGTTTATACTAAAAAAAATCTTGCATGTTTAATTGAGTTGAAGAGTTAACTGGCTTGTTATGCAAGGTAGAAAACTCAAGAATGCTTTATTTTTCCTAAGGAAATGAAGTCAAAGTTTTGTTTGCATTCTCCACACAATTCCAAAACCAAAAAGAACACAAACAAGAGCAGCCAAACTGGATTTTTGTCAATTTTTCTTTACTGCAATTCTGGTACCTCAGCCTTCGCCTTCACATGGAATATCATCACATTTCTTAAACCAGTATATATACACCCATTTAATTCACAGTGATTAAACAATTAATCAATAATACAATAAATCAATTACTCATTCAATTAAATACCAACAATATCATTTTATGAAATTGTATCAAATCTGTAAATATAATCAAATTTCCAGATTCATTCCACTGGGAAACAGAGTCCTATAATTAATAATAAATCTGGATTCCATATCTAACAACTTACATTGAAAATTGATATTTGCTTCCCCTCCCTCATAAGGTTTAGCCAAAATGCTAAATTTAAAATCTGTGCATTCCCCACCATGAAATTGATGGAGATGGCTAGCCACGGGAGTATCCAGTCTGCTATTTCTAATGTCTCCTAAATGTTCCATTATTCTTTGTTTGACCCTACGTTTGGTTTGTCCTATGTACCATTTTCTATCCTCACAATTACATCCTATAATGTATATAACCCCAAGGAGTTACAATCAAAATAATCCAGCGCTTGATATAACACCCCATTGATTTTTTTGACCATCCAAATTAATAATTTTGTTACAAACTTTGCATTTTCCACTACAAAAGCACCTGCATTACTTACTTTTTCGCTCTTGCCCTTGCTCCTAACTAGTTCTTTCAAATTTTTACATCTGGAATAAGAGAAAATGACATTATTTGGTATTATGTTTTTTAAAAAATCATCATTAATAATAATGGGCCACATATTTAACACTGTTTTTTTCAAAACTGAAGAAAAGGGAGAAAATCTATTAACAAAAAATATTTTATCCATTTCCATAAAACTGATCCGATTATTATATAATGATTCATTAACTCTCTTCCTTTTGTACTTATCTAACGTCCATTATCTTTAATGTTTAATGTTTTTTCAACCTTGGATCTATGTGTTTGAATATTGTCCCATGAATAACCTCTGTCACTTAACTTTTGACAGATAATATCAAATTCCCTTGAAATATTAATAACTTCAGACGTATTTTCCGCTATTCGTTTAAATTCTCCCAAGGGCAATGAACTAATCAAATGAACACTATGCATGCTAGTAGCATGCAAAAAATTATTCACTGCCGTGCTCTTGTGGAAAGGCTTATGTTCAATTTTTCCATCTGAACCAACATAAAATTGTACATCCAAAAATTGGATGGTATTGGTGTCTACTGTATAAGTGAAATCTAAGCCACATGGATTTGACCTTAAATTAAAAATGAACTCATCAAAATCATTGGGATTTCCTCTACATAAAAATAAAAGATCATCTATAAATCTTTTATAAATTAATACATTGTCCTGAAAAAACTTATTTGTATGCATAAATAAATTCTCAAAATATCCCATGAAAATGATAGCATAGGACGGTGTGAAACTAGCACCCATAGCTGTTCCTTCTTTCTGTAAAAAATACTTTTTGTCAAATTCAAAAACATTGTGTGTAAGGCAAAATTCTAAAAGTGAAATTATAAAATGAGTCCTAGGTTCTTCCCCTAAGAAAGTATATACGGCCTCCAAACCCCACCTTATGGAAATGGAAGTATACAGAGACATTACATCTACACTAGCCCAATAATAGTTGTCTTGCCAGATTTTCCCCCTGAAATTGTCACAAACTTCTTTAGTGTTTTTAACATGTGAAGGAATTCTTTTCAAATGTTGTTTAAGAACTGAATCCAAAAAAATACCAACATTTTGTAAGAATGCCCCCCTACCTGACACTATTGGGCGTCCAGGGGGATTTATCAAACCCTTATGTATTTTCGGTAAAATTAAAAACCTTGCATTGTTTGGACTTTTTATAAATAACTTTCTAACATCCTCCAGGGATTCTCCATACAATTCTCAGTTAGATTATGACAGAGATTGACAAAACTCTTTTGCAGTGTCATACTATGCACTCATTGAAATTTTACATAGCATTGCATTTTACATTGCATATATTCTTTGTTCAATATCAGCTAATAGTTTTTCCTAATTTAGGATTAAAAAATAGTGAAGTATAGGCAAATGACAATCACAGTAAATAAAGGTATGTGAATGCTGCATAGTGGCAAAGATGACATGCATATGGAAAAGCTAGGATCAGTATTTATCATATAAGCACTGATGATAAAACCTGAGGATGGAAAATGACTGCACATGGGTGTGGCCAAGATGCCAGTCTGATAACAGCAAAAATCAATAGCTCGGCTTAGATTTTAATATCCTGACAGGAAATATACTTTAATTTTCAGAAAACTCTAACTAAAAGTATACGAAAAGTTAGATTACCATAGACTCTTTATAACTTTCTAAAAATTAATACATATTCAAGAGAATTTTTAATTATTCTGCCAAATTTTGTGTGAATTTGATTTTTTCTCCTTATTGATCCCATATTTTAAGTAATTGATGGCATTACAGATCAGCTAGGACCATCTTTGCAAGTGCAATGCATAAAAACTGCAGCAAGTCTTAGTATAATTACTAAATTTCAAACATAAAAATCAGATGTAAAAAGATATAATTTATGATACCGAATCCTTTGAATATCAACATACAAAATATCTAACACAGAAGGCTGAAACATAAGCTATCAACACCATGTGCTACTGGCTTTTTTAGCATCACTGGTGTATTAAGTGAGATCATGGTGCAATAATGATTGTTTTTGCAGCTTTACACCCACTGTAGTGTGATCTTGGTGTTGGTATATATATAGCAGGTGTGGGGCACAGATTCCTAAATGAGAAGTACAGGGCTTGCCTGCCCCCTGCAAAGACCCTGGTTATAATGTTGTTAATGTGTTCTGTTTCAGTCTTCCGTAGTTGATGTTTTGTGCTTCAATATTCAAGCTTTTGCTTTTAAGAATGTATTCCCAGTGCAATAAGCATTGCTTTTTCTATTGTTTGTCAGCTAAATGTCCTTTGTATTAGATCTTTGAAATTGCTAATTTACTATGAGGCCTGAGTTTAACACAATTTTATGTGTGACTCTGAGCAAGCAACTTAACCAAAGTCTGAAAAAGGTCAATGGAGATCAGTGCTCTACCGTGGTAAAAAACATAAATAAAATAAAATAAATAAAAAATAAATTAATTAAAATGCTGTAATTTTTCCGAGATCTCCCCTTTTTTAAATTACTTCAAAACATTACAAATATAATACAGCTTCACTTTTCTAATAAATGCTGGCATTTGTATCCAGATGTCCATTTCCATTATGCATAGATAACCACATTTTTATAAGGATTCACTTTTTTTACCTGGGTCATGTTAACTGTGAGAATTCAGTATTTTTTTTTTCTGATAGCAAAACTTTATTTGCATCTTAATTCTGATACAGAAAGAAGGAGATCTAAGGTGCAACTATATTTTAAATCATGTTTGACATCTGCTTATGACATCATATGACATTCCTACCACTCCTTATCCTATAAATCACTCTCTCTCTTTAATCCCTACTCACTTGTCAATCAAGTCTTACTCAGATTAAAGATGGGACAAGACAAGGCTTTTGTCAATATCTATTATTCTTCCTATTTCTAAACTTTACTTCTAGTTTTTCACTTTTCCTGTTCCTACTTTACCACAGTTGAATGACTTATCTGCCTGCTTCTGAGCACTGAGGAATGGCAATGCACTGATCCACCATTAGAGACCATGGAATTTACCAGGGAAACTCTTCCAATGTATGATTCAGTCATCCTGGATTATAGGTTTATGCCCACTAGTGAACAAAAATGTATATCATAGAAAACTGCATCATTTTTCTTAAACTATATTATTCAGATTTCTTTATATACTTGTCAAAATACGGTGGTAAATGATCACTAAATATTCTTAAGTAAAACTATTCTGTGGTAGATATACAATGTCAACCTCATTCAGCCTCTAACCATCACTCCATAAATAATGAAAATAAAAACAATAACACAATGTTTTGTGACGAAATTATCCTTCAGTTCATATTTTAAATTTGTTTTACTTCATAAGCTGCATACTGAGTTACTAGTCCTTAATTTCTTTATCAGTATGAGTTTTAATATTGTACAGAAGTGCTTTATTCTTAAATTGTATTGATCACTTTATGAGGTACCTTTGTTTTACAAAATTTATACTCATGTTGAAGTTGCAAGTGATTTCACAAAAATTAAGTTTATAGTGTATGTTTTACATTGTGGTTTTATTACAGGAGTTATTTCACCTGCAGGATGTGCTTGACAACTTGCTTTCTATGAAGCAATAATCTGCTGTTTCTGTTCTTGTCAAGGAAATGCAGTAGTCTATACATTAATTTAGGCAGTGAAGAATCATGTGTTCAATCTTTTGTGATGTTATGACAGGGTTTTTTCATGCCAAGAAAAAGTTCAGTGGCCATACTTCTCAGTATAGTAAAATGTACAACTAATATTTTTGCATAAAAATGCCTAATTTGGCATTTTATATTGTAGGTAGGCAATGTTAAAGATTTGTTATGCGACCACTATATTTTAAGCCTGTGAGTAGTTCATGATTTCTCTACTGTTGTGTGAATATAAAGTGAGTGAGTTTAAACTTCTCAATTTCTTTTGACCATTTCTGGGCTCTAAATCATGTTTGTCTTTCACAAACATCAATGATATGGTTTGTATTCGTATATGACAGCATTTTTGTCAATTTGGAAGAAAATTTCTTTTTTTTCTTCATGATTGAGTGACAACAGAGTTAGTTTATATAGAGGGTAGTTGTGGGACAAAGCCTCCACATGGAGTGTATAGGGGTTTATACTAAAAAAAATCTTGCATGTTTAATTGAGTTGAAGAGTTAACTGGCTTGTTATGCAAGGTAGAAAACTCAAGAATGCTTTATTTTTTCCTAAGGAAATGAAGTCAAAGTTTTGTTTGCATTCTCCACACAATTCCAAAACCAAAAAGAACACAAACAAGAGCAGCCAAACTGGATTTTTGTCAATTTTTCTTTACTGCAATTCTGGTACCTCAGCCTTCGCCTTCACATGGAATATCATCACATTTCTTAAACCAGTATATATACACCCATTTAATTCACAGTGATTAAACAATTAATCAATAATACAATAAATCAATTACTCATTCAATTAAATACCAACAATATCATTTTATGAAATTGTATCAAATCTGTAAATATAATCAAATTTCCAGATTCATTCCACTGGGAAACAGAGTCCTATAATTAATAATAAATCTGGATTCCATATCTAACAACTTACATTGAAAATTGATATTTGCTTCCTCCCTCATAAGGTTTAGCCAAAATGCTAAATTTAAAATCTGTGCATTCCCACCATGAAATTGATGGAGATGGCTAGCCACGGAGTATCCAGTCTGCTATTTCTAATGTCTCCTAAATGTTCCATTATTCTTTGTTTGACCCTACGCTTGGTTTTGTCCTATGTACCATTTTCTATCCTCACAATTACATCCTATAATGTATATAACCCCAAGGAGTTACAATCAAAATAATCCAGCGCTTGATATAACACCCCATTGATTTTTTTGACCATCCAAATTAATAATTTTGTTACAAACTTTGCATTTTCCACTACAAAAGCACCTGCATTACTTACTTTTTCGCTCTTGCCCTTGCTCCTAACTAGTTCTTTCAAATTTTTACATCTGGAATAAGAGAAAATGACATTATTTGGTATTATGTTTTTTAAAAAATCATCATTAATAATAATGGGCCACATATTTAACACTGTTTTTTTCAAAACTGAAGAAAAGGGAGAAAATCTATTAACAAAAAATATTTTATCCATTTCCATAAAACTGATCCGATTATTATATAATGATTCATTAACTCTCTTCCTTTTGTACTTATCACAACGTCCATTATCTTTAATGTTTAATGTTTTTTCAACCTTGGATCTATGTGTTTGAATATTGTCCCATGAATAACCTCTGTCACTTAACTTTTGACAGATAATATCAAATTCCCTTGAAATATTAATAACTTCAGACGTATTTTCCGCTATTCGTTTAAATTCTCCCAAGGGCAATGAACTAATCAAATGAACACTATGCATGCTAGTAGCATGCAAAAAATTATTCACTGCCGTGCTCTTGTGGAAAGGCTTATGTTCAATTTTTCCATCTGAACCAACATAAAATTGTACATCCAAAAATTGGATGGTATTGGTGTCTACTGTATAAGTGAAATCTAAGCCACATGGATTTGACCTTAAATTAAAAATGAACTCATCAAAATCATTGGGATTTCCTCTACATAAAAATAAAAGATCATCTATAAATCTTTTATAAATTAATACATTGTCCTGAAAAAACTTATTTGTATGCATAAATAAATTCTCAAAATATCCCATGAAAATGATAGCATAGGACGGTGTGAAACTAGCACCCATAGCTGTTCCTTCTTTCTGTAAAAAATACTTTTTGTCAAATTCAAAAACATTGTGTGTAAGGCAAAATTCTAAAAGTGAAATTATAAAATGAGTCCTAGGTTCTTCCCCTAAGAAAGTATATACGGCCTCCAAACCCCACCTTATGGAAATGGAAGTATACAGAGACATTACATCTACACTAGCCCAATAATAGTTGTCTTGCCAGATTTTCCCCCTGAAATTGTCACAAACTTCTTTAGTGTTTTTAACATGTGAAGGAATTCTTTTCAAATGTTGTTTAAGAACTGAATCCAAAAAAATACCAACATTTTGTAAGAATGCCCCCCTACCTGACACTATTGGGCGTCCAGGGGGATTTATCAAACCCTTATGTATTTTCGGTAAAATTAAAAACCTTGCATTGTTTGGACTTTTTATAAATAACTTTCTAACATCCTCCAGGGATTCTCCATACAATTCTCAGTTAGATTATGACAGAGATTGACAAAACTCTTTTGCAGTGTCATACTATGCACTCATTGAAATTTTACATAGCATTGCATTTTACATTGCATATATTCTTTGTTCAATATCAGCTAATAGTTTTTCCTAATTTAGGATTAAAAAATAGTGAAGTATAGGCAAATGACAATCACAGTAAATAAAGGTATGTGAATGCTGCATAGTGGCAAAGATGACATGCATATGGAAAAGCTAGGATCAGTATTTATCATATAAGCACTGATGATAAAACCTGAGGATGGAAAATGACTGCACATGGGTGTGGCCAAGATGCCAGTCTGATAACAGCAAAAATCAATAGCTCGGCTTAGATTTTAATATCCTGACAGGAAATATACTTTAATTTTCAGAAAACTCTAACTAAAAGTATACGAAAAGTTAGATTACCATAGACTCTTTATAACTTTCTAAAAATTAATACATATTCAAGAGAATTTTTTAATTATTCCTGCCAAGAAGTTTTCTACTGGAGATCTCAAGATGAGTAACTCGAAGAACCCACACCAGGAGGGTGCAGTGAAGAGCGAACTACATCTTATAATAACAAACATCCAAGAACTGTCACTACAAATGGACAGATTTGAAAACAAAATTGATACTATTAAACAAGAATGCAGTAAACAACTTGAACTTCTAAATGGAATAGTAAAAACACCATCTGAACAGATTCTTGCCTTAGAGGAAAAAGTAACTGACCTAGATACTAGAGTGACAGAAAATGAACATTACAATGAATTTCGTTTTGAAACAAAACACCAGGCTGATTGAGAAAATGGAAGACCTTGAAAGTAGATTAAGGAGGAATAACATAAGAATATATGGAATTCCTGAGAAAGAAGAGGGTGCTAACATGATTCAGTTCCTCAATAAGTGGTTTTCATCAGAACTAAACCTGTCTGAACCCTTCTCTTTTGGAATTGAGAGAGCTCATTGGTCCCTGGCAAATCCAGCTTTATCTCTGAGTTCATCTAAACCCAGATCTATAATAATTAGATTTATTTTCTTGCAATCAAGGACTTACTGATGAAATCAGCTTGGACTAATTCCCCTATCAAGATGGGTGAAAAAGTTATTTGTTTTGTCAATGACTACATCTCTGCAGTTATATCCAGAAGAAAGGAGTGTGTTCCTCTAATTAAGTCCTTGAAAAAGGCCAATATTAAAGCTCAAATTATTTTCCTGTAAGAATAAAAATCACCTTGCCAGAAGAAGTGAAGAACTTTGATTCCCTACAAGAAGCAGTAGAATTTATCAAAAAAGAAGAAAATACAGTCAGGCATAGAAGAAATGGAATGGTCATCCCAGAGTTTGAAGAGACAGGCGACAAAAAATGGGTAGTCTGTTAAGGAAGGAGTAAGCAAAGCTGAGAAACTAAAGGACAAATGAATAAATTCCTTTAATTTTAAATGCTTTGTTTTATGAATCATAATTTATTTGATTCTGGAAAGTCTCTATGCTGTAAGGTAAAGGGAATCATTTTTATTATTGACTTTCTCTTTTCCTTTCTATAGCTAATTCTTCTAATTACATATAGTAAAAAGTATTTAAATAACATTCTCTCTCTTTCTCTCTCTCTCTCTCTCACTCACTTTCTTTCTTCCTATTCATTTTTGTTATGAATGTTCTTTTTCTCTTTTTTCCCCATTATAAGTACTTTACATACATTTCCCTTTTAAATAACTACAAATGATGTATGTCTTTTAATTCTTCATTAATAGTATAATTTGAGTTAATACCAAAGTGCATTTTTTCTAGTGGGTCAGTGGTGGGGTAACAAGGTTTTTCTGATTAGTGTTTCTCACTAGATGTTTTAGAGTCTTTGTTTAGATACATTTAAACATTAATACAGTACATTAATGGTGTTTTATAGATAGTTAAATATACTGCTGGGTTGTTGTTGTTGTTTGCATCTTTCGGCTTTTCCCGGTTAGGGGTCGCCACAGTGGAACTCCGGTCTGCTAATGATTGGCAGTAGATTTTTACATACTGGCTTGCCAGGCCTAACACACAACCTTCAACAAAGGAATGCCCATTCACGCATGTCACTACACAGAAGACAGTCTAACTGAGAATCGAACGGGCAACGTTTAACTGTGAGGCGACAACACTACTGCAGCACCACCACTGCAGTACAGTTAAATATACTGCTGGGTAAATGATTGAAATGTATTTAAGGCAGCTGCTGTTACTTCTAAATAGCTGTTTTTGTATGAAAGTTTTTTTTCATGATGTTGATGTTTTGTGAGGAAACTGGTGGTCTGTGTGATTGTTCTCATTGTGGAGATTCATGATATGCACTGACAAGGCAGCTTGTGTGTGTGTGTGTGTGTGTTTTTTTTTTTTTTTTTTGCTTTCTGTAAACTCTAAAAGCTTCAAGATCTGAATTTCCCAGCAAAAATGCTTTTTTCCTCACTAGAGACAACTTCTGTTGTGCATGAGCCTATTTAGATACTTTTTAACAAGTTTATAAAGCTACAGCATGAGGAAACAACAGTGATGCCATCATTTGACCTTTTGAACTTATTACATGGCTGTACTTACAAATTATTTTCTCTTGAAATGCTGGTATCTTTCAATAGATACTTTAAATGTTAAATAATAAGTTCTGATAAAAGTGTTTAATTCCTTTAAAAATGCCTATGTTCTCTTATATATGCATACATTCTGCAGATTAAATGACACTATTAATAACTAAATGACATCAAGTGAACTAGGAGCTGCATTAGAAAACTCATTATGTATATTAACATCAGACTTATGTTATATGACTAAACCTTTAGTAACTAAACAGAGGGTTGTGAGTCCCCCCTTTTCTCTCTCTCTCTCTCTCCCCCCTTCCTGATGAAAGACATCAACATAGATATTGTTAATAAATATGAGTAATATGTGAATAATTGCAAAATATAATAGTTATATTTTAGTAAGTGTTCTATATATATTCAACAGATCCTTACATAAAAAATGTCAGATAGATTACGACAAAATGGTTAAATTATCTGATGTTTCTTGAAAAGTCTTGGAAATAATGGCAATCTTTTTGACATTCAGCTTACTTTGATCTGATGTGTATTTCTTACATATCTATGTATTAGATGTGTTATTATCATATGTGACATATTAGTATAGCTTCAGATATATTGGACACTTTCATTCTAATGTATATCTCATGGATTCAGATTTCTTTAGTTGCTTTCATAATGCTTTTCTTTTTTGTTTTTATACTATATTCTAAGCAGAGATGGATAATTGTTGTTGTTTTGTATTGGAGAGGTGGTGGATGGATGGTTTAGTTTAGTTTTTAACTAAACCAGAAACTTTATGTTTCATGTATGTGTTTGAAAATAGTTTGGGGTTTTTGAAAGTAGTGCTTAATACACATTATGCATCCATGATAAATAAGTTTTCAGTAGACTTCAAGTCAACACAGAAGAAAGGTCTTTCAGTTAGTAATAACATACACATTATAGTCAATGGCTTATAAATGTTTATCATTAAATGTTAATGGTTTGAACAATAATGTCAAAAGAGCTGGTTTGCTTAAATATATCAAAATGCATAAAGTCCGGATCATCTTTTTATAGGAAACCCATCTATTAAAAAAAAAATCTACAAAAATACTCATTCAATGGCTATACCATTCTGGCTTATTAATGTTTTAAGACTAAGAGAAGGGGCACTCTTATTCTATGAAAAAATACTTATACTATGACAAGAATTATAGATACGATTTCAGATAAAGATGAGATGATAAGCATGGTTATTTTGGAAATCAGTAGGAAGT
The DNA here is from genome assembly GCF_019279795.1 of Protopterus annectens. Lineage (NCBI taxonomy): Eukaryota > Metazoa > Chordata > Ceratodontiformes > Protopteridae > Protopterus > Protopterus annectens. Next base: position 918,215,402 of record NC_056735.1, read on the forward strand.
ATTATACTTTAAAACAACACAACCAACTAGTACTCGTGAACACAAAAAGACAGCGAAACTTGCAGATGTTCTCCTTTTCCAAAACATTATTCCGTAAGCGCTTTCGTAAGGACTATTATCCAAACTTGCTCAGACAAAGTTACACAAGCAGTCAATGACTTATATACTTATACAATTAATAAATAAAACAATAAAGCAATTATATAAAAAGAAAATTGAATAATTAAATAAACAACTCAATTCCTTTCCTCTTATGGAAAACTATTTACTTTGTATTTCCATATATAATTCATGATTTTATTACTAAATACCTAGACACTAAATCAGTGACTTGAATTAATATAAAATACAAATGTATTAAGTAGAAAAAAAAAATATATATATATATATATATATATATATATATATATATATATATATATATATATATATATATAATCCTCAAGGGAACTATACAAGGTTGTCCTTTGTCACCCTTATTGTTTGCTCATTCAATAGAACTTTTGCTATATATATCAGAAGCAAGTAAAATATAAGGCTTTCAAATTAATAAGGACTATTGTCCTAAGATACAGTTATTTGCTGTTGATATGTTGTTAATGTTGGGTGATATTGATGATTCTTTGCATAATGTTATAAATACCTTAAGCAAGTTTGAAAGAATTTCAGGGCTTAAATTTAATCATAATAAATCCGAAACATTACTAATTAACAAAAGATCAACAAAAAACTAACAGAGAATAACCTGTTTAATTGGGAGAATGATGTATTAGAATATTTTGGTGTCAGTATAAAGAGTACATGGAAAGAGTATGTTAAACTAAACTGCAATAATTTAATAACCACCATTAGTGAACTAATCAAAAATGGAATAAGATGTTCTTTACAATGGAGGATAGGCTCTCTTTAATTAAAATGATAATTCTACCCAAAATGTTGTTTTATATACAGTCAGTGATACTACCCCCTCCTAAAAACTTATTTAAAAAATTAGATTCCATGCTACTTAAATTTTTATGGTTCCCCTTAAAACCTCGGATTGCATATAAATGGCACATTAGAACCTGGAACAGTAACGGAATAGCATTTCCTAGCTTAAATCTTTATTCCAAATCAGTTATAATTAATGTAATATTACATTGGATAACACCTACCTATATATCTGGCTGGAAAACAATACATGAGATTTATATAACTGATGTCAGAACTATAGAAAATCAATTTAAGGAACAATATGGAATAAATAGAGTTCATTGGCTTTTATGTGAATTTTGTTTATTTAATAAGAAGATTGATATTTTTCTTATGGCATTAATCAAATATTTAATAACTTTAAAAATATAATTGACTGTAATTACAACATTAAACAATTTCTATTTCATATATTCCCTACAGCATACTCCCCTGATTCCCTAGATTCTTCCAACATCAATGTGATGCAAAAATTAAAGGAAAATAACTTGATATTCTGGCATCAGTATATTGAAAATAAGAGTATTAAACCACTAAACTCTCTTTTATGTAGTTTTGATAATTGTCAAGACAGTTACATTATGGCAGTTTATAGAAAACAAAATGAGAGTATCAATCAACTTAGAGACTGAATCTATACCTAGTTTGATTCAGCTTTTTATTAATTGTCTTGAAAAAACAGGTAATCAAAAATTAACTATCTCACCTATCTATAAGATACTAAGAGAAGACACTCTAAAGTTTGACTCATATTTTTGGAATAACTGTGTAAAGATTAATGGAGAACAAATATCTGATGAATCCAAAAAAACTGTTATTGAATTCTGCGTATGGTGCCTGTTCTTCATTATATTGGAGATTGCATACATGGAAATTTATGAATAGGAGTTTCTATACTCCACATAAAATAAATCCTATACTCAAAAACAGTGAAAGTAAATGTAGGAAATGTGATGAATTACTAGAGGCCAACTGGGTTCACATGTTCATTGAATGTAGAAATGTTGTTCAATACTGGAAAGACTTCAGATATTTTGTAAATGCTTTATGCTCTGTTATATTTCTCACTAATCCTATAACTAATGTAATGCCTAAATCTCAGATTCATTTACTCTGGTCAATTCTTGCAATTGCCAGAAAAGTTATTACTTTGAACTGGAAAAGTAAACAAGATTTGATGTTTAAAGATTTTATTAATTTAGCAAAAGTTGTTTGTAAAAAAGAACTACAAACCATTTGCTATAGAACTCATAACATTACTCATAAAAAATAGCATGGCAAAAATTGGAAAACCTTTTGAACAAATACTGATACCTTCTCATGGATAAAATGATTGTTTATCAGGGATGAATGTAAATATTGTAAATAGTTTTGTTATTGTTTTATTGTATTTGTTATATGTACATTTGCATATGTTTATAATGAAAACAAAATACAAATGTTTTAAAAAAAAGAAAATGACTGCACTATGCTATACTGCATTTATACCACTAATCTGCTTTTCTATAGAGTAGAAATCAAAGATAACAAGGAGGATCTGTTGTATTATTTACACTAAATATTTCCCAAAGTATACTTCATTGACTTTTAAAATCATTGTTCTGTATATAGCAAAACATCTTACATTTATTTCCATATCTGCAGATATTGGCAGTCAGAGGTGAGTCGTCTGCAGAAAAAACATTGAGCATTCCTTTTCTCTTCCATGAAATGTGACTGCCAAGTATTAATCACACAGTTTCATTAGCAAGCACTTTTGTTTTTATTAATTTTTGAACATAGGTAATGAAAACAGATGAGCTCTGCACCACAAAGACTGCATACTTTTACACTAATCAAGCTATATAAGTATAGAAGCATGCTATGTGTACAAAGCACAAGTTTGGTTTATCTATATAAGTTCTTGAGTCCTAGCCACAGTGTTCTGGCCAAAAATCCATAAAGGAATACACTGTTCCTGAAAACTCGAATTACATACCCAATCTCTCACTATTCTTCAGTGTTTTTCTTAACAGGAGTTATAGACTTTTGGTTTGGAAAATAATGATTTTTTACATATTGTAGGAATGTTCTGAGTAATATATGATTTACGTAATCTTATTTTTTTGTTTTGAACCTTAAACCGACAATTATTGTGTTTGTGAGTTTAAGTACTTTTATTTATTTCCGTTAATATTGCCTGCCAAAATTCATTTTTGAATGCAATGTAGGCTAGAATTAGTTTTCCCTTGAAGTAAGTCTAGTGGAGTATCTAAAGATTTAAATGTTAACATCTGTCATTATAATCATGGTTCAGTATTGATATCATTCTTTTTTTTAATTTTCTTTGAACTGACTCTAGTCTATATAACTGACCAATTGAATATGTGCAGAATGTACTATTATATTGCAAAATGGGTCTTACAAATGTTTTATGTGGCTCTACTAAATACCTGCCCTGCCTTAAAGAAATATTTTCCATTAGCAATCCTTGGGTGGCTGTGGTGGTGCAATGGTTAGTGTTACTATCTCACAGCAAGTGGTTTTCTGGTTCAGTTGTCGGCTGGGGTGCCTTCTGTGCAGAGTCTGTATGTCCTCCTTGTGGGGAATAGATTTCATCCAGGTGCTCTGGTTTCTTCCATGTCCCAAGTACATGCTACAGGTGGATTGGACACTCTAAACTGGGTCCTAGCTGTGTGTGTTTGTGCCTACAGTGGAAGGTTGGGTGCTGAGGTGGCAACTTGACACTGTAAAACTCCACTGCCAATCATTCTGCAGACCATCGTTCCGCTGGGATGACACCTAATGGGAAAAGCCAAAAGAGGAAGTAATGCTTCAGATACCACCAAATCTACATGTCTAAAAACTGAACGTGTAGCCGCCATTGCTATGCCCAAGACTTTCTGCTTCTAGTGCTTTTTTTTAGAATCTGTTTTCAAAATTACTTAATATAGCACTTCTTCAAAATAAACATGGTAACAGAGTCATCAGCCCATTTTGTCATTCCAGCAAAACTGTTGTTGATTTAACTTAAACCATTCTTTTTGTGGATGTTAAACCATGTTTACAATCATCAGCATGCTTACTTAGCTTACATATCATATTTTGAAATAATAGCAAACACTATATTAAATACCTGTGGCACAAAACCGATCCTTGAGAAAATGCCACTCGATATTTACTATGCAATAGAAGGATGCTCCAGTATTACTACAGATTGCATCTGTCCCATGCAATAGGTTCATAAGTGTTTACTGGGGTAATAATCACAAGGGCCATTTTAAGCCTAGCCATGCATCTCAAATATCTGGAAAGTTCTGGTACCATTGATAAGTGTAAGCAGGGACTTGGGAGGTGAAATATTTACAAACAGGGGCCTTGGAGATTAACCATTTACATGCTGCCTGCATCCATTGGGTTCCTATTACATGATCAAAGTTTTGAAACTTCAAACACGACAATATCGAACTTGTCTGAAGTTTCAAAACATCGAACACAGAAAAAAAAATAAAACATGCAACAGTAAACTAACTGTTCCAAGCAGGGGGGCAAGCCCCCCTGCACCCCCCACATCTCCGCTCTTTAAATATACCAACTCCAAGATCACACTACAGTGCAGTAAAGAGAAATATTCCCTTTCTGCACTATAGTGCAGTCTCAGAGTTGGTATATTTAAAGAGTGGGTGGTGTGGGGGGTGCAAGGGGGCTTGCTCCCCTCCTTGCAACTGTTAGTTTACTGTTGCATGTTTTATTTTTTCTATGTTCGAACTTCTGCAAGTTAGACTATAAGGTTTCGACCATATAGGGTTCGAACTTGTTGAAGTTCGATCACGTAATAGGAACCTGTATCCATTGGATTCATAGGTGCAAAACCAGGGATGGATTTCCTGTTCCACATCCAGTTGTCCAAGTTTCATTTGAATTGGGTTAAGGAGGAACTCTGCTTCACATAGATGGGGAACCTGTTCCAGAGAAGGTGTAGGCTATGGGATAAATACCTGTCTCTACAGCAGGTCCTGTTTATATATCACAAGCAAGGTTTAAGCCTTTAGAATGGGTGACTCTGGTGCTGTTTGTTTTGCAGATATACAGGTGGCCCATCATAGTGGGGTCTGGCAATGTCTTGCATGCTAGGTATAGATCTCCGCACAGCATTTTGTAGGAGACAGAATACAGGGATAAGCCTTGAGGTGGTCTGCATAGGACATGTTACTTACACTCTTTATTCTTTTAGTGAGGAATCTCTGTGGATGTTCCAGTTGCTGGGTATACCTGGTTAGATACATACCAAATTGAGCATTCACTAAATGATAGTTCTGATGAATGCTGAATACAGTGGAACAATGACTTCTTTGGACCTAGGTGCCATACCATTGTTTAAAAGTTGTACAACATAGATCAAGCAATTATCTAGTATACTAGATACAGATTATGTCTGCCATTGATCAGAACTTCATATATTCTTGCCTGAGACCACATATGAAATGACTTAGCCAGATCAAGAAATATTACTACTGTTGCTAACCATCAGCTACTGAATTTAACTGATCACAGAATTTAATTAGATTTCTTAGAGTGGCGCAACCTTTGGTAAATCCATGTTGGTAGATATCAAACTATTCTCTTATTTATTCTGTTCTACTGCTCAAAAACATTTACAAAGATTGAAGTTAAACTGGCCAATCTGTATTAGTTAATTCTGCTGTTTTAACATTTTCTATGCATCAGAGTTACAATAGAGTCTTCCCAGGAACAGGAGACATTAGCTATTTTCAGCAACATGGTCCCTAACACCCCTACTTACAAGATCTCTCGAACCAACAAACATTTTAACCCTGTATTATTCCAAAATGAACTTAATGCCTGTAACTGGTACCCACTAAAAATTCTCCCTCTTGAGCAGGCAGTTAAATATTTCAACTCTAAATTCTTAACTATCCTTGATAAGCATGCTCCTAAACGTTCTATCCGAATGAAGTCCAAACCTGCCCCCTGGCTTTCAAAAGAAACTAGACAACTCATATTGCTTAGAAATAAATCATGGACCAAGTGGAGAGCGTCCAAAAATATTTCAGAGCGAGAAACATTTAAACAGCTAAGGAATACTACTAAAAAAGCTATACTGACTTACTACTATTGTAAGCTTCAGCAATCACACCATAGCAATCCACAAAAATTCTGGTCTAACATTAATAGACTCCTTCACGCAGGGCATTCCAGTACACCACCCCCTCTAGGGGCAGATAAAAACACCTCCCTTCAAACTGCCAATGCCTTCAATACCTTCTTCACCTACACCATAAAATCTCTTGCCTGTCAACTGTCCACAAACAACTCTTATCTCCAAACATCTCTACCTAATACTCTCCCAACTTTCCAAATTAAACCCATCGCTACCTCGTATATCCAAAAACTTTTACATAAACTTAAGCCATGTACCCCCTCTGCAGACCAAATGCCATCTGAATATCTACAAAAAGCAGCCAAAGCAGTTGCTTATCTTCTATCCATCCTTATAAACAGAACCATAAATGAAGAAACCATCCCAGACATCTGGAAAATCTCCCACATCATTCCTCTACATAAAGCTGGAAAATCCAATGAGTATTCCAACTACAGGCATATATCTGTCTTATCACCCTTAGCAAAAGTTATGGAAAAATGTATTCACCATCAACTAATTAACCACATAACCCAACATAATATAGTAGCTAAGTGTCAGCATGGATTCAGGCCATTTCATAGTACCTCCACAGCCCACTGACTCTATCAATAAAAATCGTAACAACAACCTCCTCTCATCTGCACTCTTTATTGATCTGTCAAAAGCCTTTGACATGGTCAACCACCCCCTACTCCTAAAAACTTTTGAATTGCTTGCTCTTGACACTAATGCCATCCGCTGGTTTGAGTCCTACCTTCTCTCTGCAACAAGCACGGATCCTGGTTCCACAGCAAATCGACCAAAAACACAAGTTGGCATACGTGAAATAATTTATTTAAGTGTACAAAGAAATAAAATCCACTTTTCGTCCGGAGCAATCTCCCAACTTCCTCAGAATAAACATGCGCATAGTAACAACACGTGTCTTATATAGTTAATTAGTTAATTAATTAAGCATATGATGCACAAATTAACTAATCCGTGAACTTAAAATAAAATAATATATTATAAATTAATACACTATAATACGAACATAGACACTGGACCGTACAATAAACACTGAAAATAAAATGCTAGTAAGTAAATAACTAACTAAATGGGTAAATCCCAGCTTCATACTTTAAATATAATAAAAAATATATATATATATATATTGTTTAGCTTGATTAAACAGCTAACAACTGTTCATAATAATAATAATAATAGTAATTCGTTGTGCGAGGAAATTAGTACCAGAAAATTATTACCAGGATCCGTGCTTGTTGCAGAGAGTCAGTTTATTCTTCACCAGTTTGTTTTTGAGTCCTACCTTAACAATAGGTAACAAGCAGTCCTTTGGGAGAATCAACTATCTTCCCACCTGCCAGTCTCCCTTGGAGTCCCGCAGGGCTGTATTCTCGGTCCACTTTTATTCTCAGTATTCATCAACGACCTTTTCTTAGCAATCCCGCAAGCTACCTGCATACAATATGCAGATGATTCCACACTCATATGCTCTGCCAACTCTTCATCTAAACTTCAATCCCTAACTCAGACAGTATTCAACTCAGTTGGGGCTTGGTTCCTAAAATGTTGCCTCCTTTTGAATGCCAAAAAAAACAAGCTCTTACTCTTCACACCTAACAGTAAGTCTCCCCCAGTCAATTTCTCAATCAAATCAGATAATGGTACCATCATAACCCCAGACTCTATCACCAGATTATTAGGAGTCTTAATTGACAATAACCTTTCATTTGACAATCATATAAATCACATTATAAAAACTGTAAATAGAAAATTGGGCTCCCTATATAGAATAAAACACTTCTTAACACCAACAGCCAGAATTACAATTGCCCACTCTCATCTAATCTCCACTCTTCTCTATGCTTCCCCTATATATACTAACCTAAAGAAAAAGAATCTCACTAAACTAATTAATTCCTATAATAATATTACAAGTTTTGCCACTGGGAACCCATTTAGAACGCACCACTGTCTGAATCTAAAGCAGCTTGATTGGCTTGAACTAGAAGACTTACTGATACTTTCCCAACTTACCATTGTTCATAGGATATTTTACCAACCCAACAACACACCAATACTCTCCGACCTTATTACCCCCTATGCTAACCTCAATTCCTTATGCTCTTCTACTAAACTACTGGCTAGAACTACTATGTCAAATAATTTAGCAGGCGACTCCTTGTTTTCTAATACAGCTGGAAAATATTGGAACATTTTGCCATCAGATCTAACGGTACTTCCCTCCTTCCCACTCTTTAAGCAAAGGCTGAAGCAACATCTTAAAACACACTGGTTTATGCCCCTGCTGTTACCCTGACTAATTGTCTGCATTCTCTTTTCTCATTTTGTCTATTCTGTCTCCCCTCACCTTTTGTTAACACTATCTACCCCTGGGTAGCAGAAACTGTTTTAAATTATTGTTGTAAATAGGATATGAAATAACTGTTAACATATTGTAAACAACCTCATCATATATTTTATTGTAAGAGTACCTAATCTCCTTTTCAAAGTTTTTTTTTATTCCTGTAAATATTTCTTTTTTTTTTTTTGAATATGGTGTTTATGTATATAGTATGACCTTGTAACTACTGCTCTCTCATTTATTTTTTGTTTTACATTTCTTATATTTTTACTTTTTTCTCTTACAAGTGTGCATTATAAATTTTTGTTTTTAATGTTACTGTGGAGCTTTTCTCCCCGGGCCTCTGCTGAAAATGGAAATATATCCAGTTGGACTAGCACGGTTAACAAATGTAAAATAAAATAAAATAAATAAATATACATGGCAACAGGAGTTTTAAAACATGTGATTACTCTAATAAATAAATTGCATATATTCTGCCCGACCACTCTTATGTGTTTGGATGTACTAATGAATTCCCTTTAGTTCTGTTTAAACGTTTCTTGGGTAATTACTAGTCATATTTGATAAGATTGAATTAATAAACCATGGTATTATCTTCTCTTGAACGAATTCTACTTGTATTGGAAAAATATATATATTAAATTAATTTGATATCTGATTAGGATTATTAGTTTTCTTTTTGAGAATTGATATACTTAAAAACAGATCTTTTTTTTCAGGGCATTTGTTGCTAACTTCCTCATAGCTGATTTTCTTCTGCTTGATTTTATACTGTGTTTGTTAACTAATTTTATTATGTTTTAATTCATTATTTTTGCTGAATAAGCTTTAAACGTCAAAGATAGTCTCTTCTGTTTTTGTAAAAATTGATAAGTCTTTTACTCTACCAGTAAAGAATTGCTTTATCTTATATTTGTTTTAATCAATATTTAACTCCATATCTTTATAAAGTATACCCTCTACAGTAGTATAACCATAGCCAGAGGGACTTGAATTGAGATGGACGTACTACATCATCAAATCAATGGCATCAGAAATACCCAGTCTTGGGTTCTAGAAACCTTCTGCAACATTAGCTGAGTGGTTTGGAGGGACAAAATGAATCATCACTAGTGTTAACTTCTTGATTTTCAAATGTAATATCCCTTGTGCTACTTTTTCCACTTTTATGTCTTCTTCCTAATTCATAATAAACTCTGTAACATTTTAAATGCCATGCACTTAAGTCAGTATTTTATTTGAGTAACAATATACTAATGCATTATTTTGTATAGTTTCTGACAGGAGTATTTGGATAAATAGAATATTCATAAGCCACATGTGGCATACATTCGTGATTTGCAGTATCGTGTCTTGTTAATTAATATCAAAAAGATAGTTGGATAAATAGAATATATACAAGGCAGATATGATATACGTTAGTGCTTTACAATATGGTATGTCATAAGTTAGTCACAAAAAGCATATTGCAGCTATTGAGATATTTATATACCTATTTACTACCATTCATCATGACATTCTGAATAGGATTACAGGAATATTATGTACCATCTTGTTCATGTGATATCATTTTCAAAATCCTGGATATTTTTAAATATTTACATTGAAGAATAGCAATCATAAGTCTTAATATTTTTTAAAAATACTATATATTTGTGTGTAAATTCATGTATTCAAAGAGTTATCAATATACACAGACACACACACACACACACACACACACACACACACACACACACACATACACACACACACACACACACACATATATGGATTCACTTTATAAGCTCAAAATCCTGAAATCTCGAATTTTCGAATCTCTGGCCTATAATGTGGAAAATCCAAATACCCGAAACCACAAAAACGCAAAACCCTAAATCTATCTCCCGACACTTTCAAACACCAATACAACACACATGCACACAACTAAACAAGCACACACACCTATATATATATATATATATATATATATATATATATATATATATATATATATATACATACATATACACAAACATATACTCAAAAGACAGAGAAGGTGGGAGTGAAAGTGAAAGGTTTTTTTCAAAATATATAGAAGTAAAGACTCTTTTTCATGAAATCCAAGCAATTTATACTTTTTTCCTGTGGTATGCATTCCTTTTCTGACAGTTTTAGTTTTAGAGATAGCAACATTTGCCTTAATGAAGCATCAAAGTCAAAACAGTTGTAAATGTGTGCTACAACATTTCATATAAATATTTTCTCTTGTAATTATTTTAGAAATCTGTTCAAATGTTGATGTGTTATGTCTTGATCTCAGAGTTCAAAACACTGGAAGAAATCATTAATGTCATATCACAGTGTCATAAGTGAAAGCTACATTCATCAGTGAGAGTTCTCATTATATCATCACAGTTTCCAGAAACCATGCAGAATTTAAAAGCAAAAGCACTTACAGACTTCTTTTTCTGCAGAAATCGATCAGAATATAAAAGCACAATCCAAAGTAAAGTAACTGTCATGCTTACACCAGTGTAATAGTTGCACACATAAAACCCTTTTGGATCTATGAGTTTCCATGGTAATCACCCTCTCAAATGTTTGTTCCCCATGGAAAGGTAATACAGTATAAATTACAAGAAGCTGCATCCCAATCCACCAGTAGGTACAACAGCATTCTTAAGGGCAGCAATACTTCATTTTATGTTGTGCCATAAATCTAGCATCATAGGGCAGCATGCCATTGTTATATCTTTATGTAATGCTATCAGTTAGAAGTAGGATGACATTTTGTCTAGGTTTTTCTTTTATACTGTTGACTTATATATTTCTCAACCTCAAAGTCAAACATAATGAGGAATAAAAGCCTAAAATCAGTTGGAATTTTTTAAAAGTTACTCTAATGTACTTAAAAAGATTAACAGAACAACATATGTCGCATCAGCATACATTTTCTGAAGAATGATACATTTGAAACTGTTATGTCTGGCATTACTGCCTAACTGTATTCTTCAGTGAATTACTAGACAATCAAAAATCAGGGGAAGCTGCAAGGTGTGGAGATTAACAGTGGTAAAAAGAGCAGGAAAAGAGCAAGTATCAATGTAAGATTTATTGACTTTACAAGATATTTAATTTTGTTCTGCATTTCCACCCACTAAATGAGGACAAAGCTCATGGCATAGAAACCACTGACATATTGCTTTGCCAATTATTTAGTCATGTCTTCATTGAGATTTGACATGAATTGTATACTCTTTACCCATTTTCAACTGTTGTGAAGGACATCACAATGATCAGTCCTTAGACATTTATTTTTTTACTCTGTTCATGAACAGGGCCTTGGAGTTATTAATCCGCTATGCTGATCACATGGGCAATTATTTAGTCATGTCTTCATTGAGATTTGACATGAATTGTATACTCTTTACCCATTTTCAGCTGCTGAGAAGGACATCACAATGATCAGTCCTTAGACATTTATTTTTTTACTCTGTTCATGAACAGGGCCTTGGAATTATTAATCCTCTATGCTGATCACATGGGCATTATTAACTCTGATCCCTTTCCTGAGATCATAAAACTTAAGTTCTCTGTCCTTCTGCCTATACAAAGGGCTCTTAAGGATGAACACTGGAGATACAAAGGGCATGTTATAAGGAACATGATCAGGACACGTATCTATCATCTGTCCATATTTTTGCAGAAAGTCCAGATTTGTGCTTCATATTCTTGGTCCGTTTTTCAGAAAATTGTGCTTTTCTGGCAAATTAGTGGCAAATCATTAAAGATCTAAGTTAGAAAATAATGAGAAACACTTGAGTTTCAGACTTCATACCTTTCAGAAAATTTATGCTAATGCAAAACCTGTTATTCTATCAACTTTCTAAGATTGCAAGAGTAATATTTAAAAATCGTCCCTATTTTTGGGCCCTTGCCCTACTTTTATTTATGGCGCTGTCCACATTTCTTGCTCTAAGATGTTGAGACGTATGTCAGGACATCCTTGTTTGATGTATGCTGAAATATCCAATCCCCTCTTACACAACTTTAAAATCAATACAGTCTTTCCAGAATCTAGGCATTTTATTTCTTACCATTAGTTGCACTGATGTTTGTTTGTGTCTTTCGGCTTTTCCCGGTTAGGAGTCACCACAGCGGAACTCCGGTCCGCTAATGATTGGCAGCTGATTTTTACACACCGGCTTGCCAGGCCTGACGCACAACCTTCAACAAAGGTACGCCCATTCACGCATGTCTCCACACAGAAGACGCTCTAGCTGAAAATGGAACTGGACAGCGTATTACTGTGAGCCGACAATGCTTCCGCAGCACCACCACCGCAGGTCTCCATTAGTTGCATTGATAATTTACAAAATTATATTTCCTCCATTTAAGAGGTGGTTATCTTGTCACAAATTTCATAACAAAAGAAGCCTATCTGCTAATCAGTAAAGGTTTTCCAGTATCCACACAAGAAAATAGGATCACACTCTTAAAGAAAATGAAAAGTAATAAGGAAGTCTGCATAATAAGGAATGCATTTTTTAAGCACTCAACAAGTTGCCCCAAGATGGCACTAAAATTTCTTGTCATTGAACAAGTTCCGTTAAACCCTAGAGGAGGAGACTGGGAGACATCGATAGAATTTAAGGAGTTGAGTTGGCAGTTAAGATTAAATGCATCAAAACCTCCGGGTTTAAATGAAGCCATTAGTATTACCAGCCTCCTGAAACTAAGAAGGGCAAAGTTGTAAACAACATTATATATTTGACACAAAACAATTTTATATCAATTTTATATTGTTATAGACTCACAAAACATTGGGGTTAATTAATAGGATTAACATGAATTACAAGTAATTTTTAATGTTGTTCCATATTGTTGTAACATCTTATTGGATTTAATTGTTTTGAGTATGTTTTCGAACAACACTGACATTTTGGCTTGGTTTTTGATTGTCAAGAATTTAATTCATTCCTTTTTCTTAGACATGTTTCAATTGGTGTCTGTTTAGATTTCATTTACTGTTTATTCATTCCACCAATACACATGCACTTTCTTGCTCCCCATATAAGAAGCATTTTTTAAGCATTTTTAAGTATTAGAATGTATACATACAAATATTTGTGCATTTACTATCATTAGATTTTTATTTTTAGATCTCAACAAATTACTTTTAGTCCTGTGGACGTATGGAATCAATTAATTTTTTCGATGTTTTAAAATAACTGTAACACAAAACACGGTTTATATTATATTGGAATTTGTTGTTTATTGTAATGTATACATGCATATATTTTTTACATTTTATTCACTATGGCACTTTATACATTAGTACGTTTATTTATTTATTCATGATGTTGCACTAGTTTTCAGTCGTTGGTTTTTAACAAAATGAGATCTCTTTTTTTGGTAATATTCACACACACCACGACACATGTAGCACCAAGCGACTCATAAGGCATTCGCCTTAATAGTAGGAACTTTTTAAGGTTCAGTTACCTAGAGTCTGCTAGTTTGTGTTAGATTTTAAAGAATACAATTTTAAATAACATAATTGTAAAAAATTCATAGTACTATAATGGATTGTATCTTATTTTATCCTTTAAATCAATTCTAATACATGTACTAATTCCACTTCACCGAAGAGAAACTGCAACTGCGTGTTGTTTTAAACAGGACCTGAAATATTGTAGCACTTTAACTTGAACTATTTAATTAAAATCAGTAATTGTTTTTTAATTGTATAATTGAAATTGATGCTGTGATATAAGCACACAGTTTCCTGCTTGTGGTTCATCTTGAGAAAGCCCGTCATAGTACGGGTGAAAGCGCTTGACTTGCACTATTTTTCAACTTGGATTTATACTGTGTTTTAGCCTCATTGTCTGTTCGTGCAGTTTTCGTTTGTTTGACATTGCAATAAAAGGACTTGTTCATTACATTTGGAAGAATTTTTTATCCCGGTGAGAAGAGTTTATTGGATTTCAGTGCTTCTGCATATTTTTCTTAGCTGTTTGGGACCTAGTTCGTTTTTCAGTTGTGTTTGGTGCTTGCTATGGCAGAAGGCACTGAAGCTTCCGACTTTCCAGGGACACCACTTATTTTAAGAGATGCAGCAGAGGACCTTCCGGTTACCAGATCAGAATTTCGGCAGGTCATACTTTTGCTCACTCAGCTTTCCAATTCAATTAAAGAAAGCAATGTGAATTCCGGCAGCAGAATTGCCGCTAACCAAGAACAGGAATTTGGCGCGAACTGACCTGTAAGGTCTATTACACAGGAACCACAAGCCTCCGGTGGTCCGGAGCAACAACTGAGTAATGTCCAGAGAAAGGGCTTACCATCCCAGCAATATTTGGGTTCGATTGCAACGGAGAATGCACAGAGATCGTTCAACTTCGATGTTTGGTCCAACAAACAATTTACTTTCTCAGCAGGTACTTTTAACAACAATGTTTCAGCTGTTAATAAGATTGACTCTGACTTCACAGTATTTAGTGACAAATTATACTCTTTTAAAGCGGCGAAAATGGAGATTGATTACTTGCAAGAATGCATTAGAGTTAAAAGGGTACCTAGAGGTCTCCGGATTAACAAATTTCCCAACAATGCAGTTGCAGGCTCAGAACTTCACAAGGACATTTCTGAGTTGTTTGATAATACGGGGCTTGACATGTTACACTTGATGGTGAAAGATTATGAAAGGAAAGCCGACAACCTTTTAGAAGAACTTAATATGCTTAATGGGTCCATTAACAATGACATTTCTTTTTCCAGAATCAAAAAGGATTATAATAATGTTTTTTATGAAGTTGATCAATACTGTTTTAAAATTATGGAAAGGAAAGTTAAAAAGTTGGAGAGAGATTTAAATGACTATAAGAATGGGATAGCCCACTGTTATACAACCAAATCGAAATGGTCCAATAAATACACGACCAATAATGGGGGGGCTGCATCTTTCCAGAATCACAATGATGACACTCCAACAGTTGAAACTGTAAGGCGTAGTGAACGCCTAGCTCAAAAGCATATTAACAGTAACAACACAAATAACAACACCCCCAAAAATGATGATAATCAGGTTTTTTTCTTTCCCCAATGCAGGCAAGGGAACAGAACACAGTTCCAGAACCATCAAGCGTGGGGGAAACAGCGCAGATGATAGTACTGTCAAACAACATCAGTCTATCTGAAGCATACTGTTCTCCATGTTTGGTTAATACTAAGAACAACTTTACCATTTACAATTTCACAGAAAGTCTAATACATGACACACATTTTGAGTTGTTCACAAAGGGTTTCCATTTTGTTCCTGCTAAATCTATGGACACCACCAAAACTATTTTGGAACTAAAACTTTTTATAAGACAGTTAAACTTAGACATTTTCTTTAAAGGCAAAAATTATTCAAGAGACTTAGTTAGTAGGTCAGGTACTTTTAATCCACCCCTGCATCCAGTCATTAAGATTTTTGATGATCTGGTTGAGGCGGACATAAGAAATTTACCTAGGAAAAGTATTAAATTGCAGAACCTACCCCAATGTTGTCATGCTCTCATTAAGCAGCTCAGGGATGAGCAGATACGTGTAATGAAACCGGACAAAGGGGGTGAGTGGTTTTAATGTACAGGAATGAATACGAAGAAACAATTCACAACATACTTCAGGACACAGAACAATATAGTACTCTTTCATTAAATGAGTTGAACATTGCATATGCTAGGATCAAACTCCTACTACACGATATGTTACTGCAGGGTGTAATCAATGAAAAACTCTACAATTTTTTAGTAGTAAGTAAACCCCTTACACCTGTTATTTTTGGAATTCCCAAGGTCCACAAAGGGTTACAGCCATTGAAGTTTAGACCCATTGTTGCGGGTGCGGGTAGCATCACAGAACCCTTGGGCAAGTTTGTGGATTCAACACTTAAAAAGACCATAGCATCAATGGAGCATATTTGCAAAGACTCTTGGGAATTCCTGAAAAACATAAAGAAAGAATATTTTCCAAAAACTTATTTTTTGGTGACAATAGATGTGACAGAGCTTTTTCCTAGCATTCCGCATGATATTGGTATACAGTGGTTTAATGAAATTTTAATAAAATTTTCAAATTTCAGTAACAATACAATTAACTTATTATCTGATTTTATGGACATTATTTTAAATAACAATTTTATTTACTTCAATGGGGAGTTTTTTAAACAGAACAAAGGGGTGGCCATGGGTTCCCCATGTGCATCTGCATATGCAAACATTGTCCTTTTTCACTGGGAAAATGAATTTGTTTTTACATCACAATGGAAAAACAATATTTTACACTACCAGAGGTATTTGGATGATATATGCGTTTTATGGGAAGGCAGTAGACAAGGCCTTGAAGATTTTTTGCAGTATATTAATGAGACAACACATTTTCTGAGATTTACATCCAATGTTAGTGAAAATGTTATGAACTACTTAGATGTATTATTATTTAAAAATACTGAGTTGCAAATGTTTGAGTCTTCGGTGTTCAGAAAATCCACCTTCTCTAACGCATACCTACATTTTAGTAGTGCTCACCCCTTCTCTCAGAAGAAAGGTATTTTGAAAGGTCAATTCATTAGAGCTTCTAGAATGTGTAATACTGATAAAATGTTCTCTAATGAAGTTCAAATGTTGACCAAATTATTCTCAGAGAGGGGTTATCCTAAACCATTAATAGAGGAAATGTATCAAGAAGTGCTCCAGAAAAGAACCGACTTATACAGTCCCTTGTTGGGTACTAGATCGGAAGCAGCCTTTAATCTTAATTTGTTATCAGATGACAAAAACAACACCCCTGCTTTTCAAACAGCCTTCAGCTGTACTTTTAACAATGACACTAACAAAATAAAAAACACAGTTAGCAAATACTGGTCTATCTTAACAACAAATGAAGACACAAGGAAGTGGTTACCTGAAAAACCTGTATTTATTAATGCAAGAAACACTAATTTAAAAAATATGTTTGAGAGATACCTTCCACCACGAACTTTGAACAAACGTGGTACAACAGGTACACACAAATGTAATTGTTGTAAACAGTGTCCATACATTATGAATACTAATGTTTATTTCATTAAGTCTAGAAAATTTAATTTGAAATCAACAGGGTATTGTAATTGTGGCTCCAAGGGTATTATCTATCTAGGAGTTTGCCAAGAATGTGAGAGCTTTTATGTAGGTAAATCAGAGAGAACGCTGCGTAAAAGGATTTACGAACATCTTTATGATATTCGTAGAAAGAAAGAGACGAATGCATTTTTTAAGCACTCATCAAGTTGCCCCAAGATGGCACTAAAATTTCTTGTCATTGAACAAGTTCCGTTAAACCCTAGAGGAGGAGACTGGGAGACATCGATAGAATTTAAGGAGTTGAGTTGGCAGTTAAGATTAAATGCATCAAAACCTCCGGGTTTAAATGAAGCCATTAGTATTACCAGCCTCCTGAAATTAAGAAGGGCAAAGTTGTAAACAATATTATATATTTGACACAAAACAATTTTATATCAATTTTATACTGTTATAGACTCACAAAGCATTGGGGTTAATTAATAGGATTAACATGAATTATAAGTAGTTTTTAATGTTGTTCCACATTGTTGTGACACCTTATTGGATTTAATTGTTTTGATTATGTTTTCGAACAACACTGAAATTTTGGCATTGTTTTTTTCATTGTTAAGAAGTTAATTCACTCCCTTGTCTTAGGCATGTTTCAATTGGTGTCTGTTTAGATTTCATTCACTGTTTATTCATTCCACCAATACGCATGCACTTTCTTGCTCCCCATATAAGAAGCATTTTTCAAGCATTTTTAAGTATTAGAATGTATACATATAAATATTTGCATATTTACTATCATTAGATTTTTGATTTTAGATCTCAATAAATTACTTTTAGTCCTGTGGACGTATGGAATTAATTAATTTTTTCGATGTTTTAAAATAACTGTAACACAAAACACGGTTTATATTCATATTGGAATTTGTTGTTTATTGTAATGTATACATGCATATTTTTTACATTTTATTCACTATGGCACTTTATACATTAGTACTTTTATTTATTTATTCATGATGTTGCACTAGTTTTCAGTCGTTGGTTTTCAACAAAATGAGATCTATTTTGGTAATATTTACACACACCACGACACATGTAGCATCAAGCGACTCATAAGGCATTCGCCTTAACAACAGGAACTTTTCAAGGTTCAGTTACCTAGAGTCTGCTACTTTGAGTTAGATTTTAAAGAATACAATTTTAAACAACATAATTGTAAAAAATTCATAGTACTATAATAGATTGTATCTTGTTTTATCCTGTAAATCAATTCTAATACATGTACTAATTCCACTTCACCGAAGAGAAACTGCAACTGCGTGTTGTTTTAAACAGGACCTGAAATATTGTAGCACTTTAACTTGAACTATTTCATTCAAATCATTAATTGTTTTTTAATTGTATAATTGAAATTGATGCTGTGATATAAGCACACAGTTTCCTGCTTGTGGTTCATCTTGAGAAAGCCCGTCATAGTACGGGTGAAAGCGCTTGACTCACACTACTTTTCAACTTGGATTTATACTGTGTTTTAGCCTGATTGTCTGT
Source organism: Protopterus annectens (assembly GCF_019279795.1). Classification (NCBI taxonomy): domain Eukaryota; kingdom Metazoa; phylum Chordata; order Ceratodontiformes; family Protopteridae; genus Protopterus; species Protopterus annectens. Next base: position 918,234,516 of record NC_056735.1, read on the forward strand.
TCGTGCAGTTTTTGTTTGTTTGGCATCGCAATAAAAGGACTTGTTCATTACATTTGGAAGAATTTTTTATCCCGGTGAGAAGAGTTTATTGGATTTCAGTGCTTCTGCATATTTTTCTTAGCTGTTTGGGACCTAGTTCGTTTTTCAGGTGTGTTTAATAAGGAAGTCTTTCTAACTACCCTGAACAAAAGCTGCTGCTTCGTGATAAAGCTCCTAGTAAACGTAATATGCAGGTCATACCAAATTCTATGCTGGTGAATGCTACACAGATGGGTGACCAGCCAAATTAATCAATAACATTCTCAGTCTAAGCCATTGCCCTTCACTTAATGCCAAGTGTTCTTTGGCCCTTTCTGCTAGACAGCTTTGTTCTAACTCATTAAATTCATATTATCTTAATATTCTGCTCTTCTCACATAATTCATATCAAAAGGCAATTTCAAATATAGCCTCAAACACCTACAAAAACATCCACCAACACATTTATAGTCTTCCTACCTTTTCAAGGAAGGAAAAAGGAAACTTACATATTACAGCTGCCGCTGCTGCAATAACTGGGGGTTTATCTTATTTCACTTTCACTGCCCTCTTTTTTTTTTTGAGCAGTATGCTCCTTGTTCTTCATCCATAGAAACATATGAAGATAGGAAATCATTAGTCAAGAAGTAACTAGGAACATAAAAAGCCTAGGCCTTAAGCACACATAAGAAAATATGCCTAGTCATTAATTACCCTTAGGAATAACACATTGAGAAAATACACTAATGCTAATGTAAATGCTTGCCGTCCTTTAAAAAAGGCCCATTCAGGTAATCTTTAAGGTAAATATTTGTCTATAATTTGCTTTGTATAACTTTGTTTTAATAGTGGCTATATTACTTTTTTGTTTGACATGTACAATTTTTTTTTGCATAGATAGATAATGCAATGGTATATGAAGCTGCCTGTACATTAAGGTCTTTCATATGGGTGTCACAAGATGCTGGTCTTGCAAAGATGTAAGAGTTTACATTGTGATGTATCCTTCACAGTACAGTAGGCTGGAGATAGGCCGACATGATGGAGCCAATAGGCTACTGAGTATAAGAATAGTCAAGCAACTCTCTCAGGCTAGAAAAGTTTTCAAGGGTCTTGAGTATTTTAGTTATAAATCTTTGTTGCCTTTCTAACTGACCAATGTGCTTTTATGGTACATGTCAAACAATGTATTATAGTCAGTAGTAGATCTAACAAATGAGCAGTACAGTGGAGCAATGACATCTTTAAGTCTGTAGGAAATTGCATTTGACATTATACAGTCCAGATAGAAGGAAATTATTAGGAACTAGCTTACAAAATAAGGCTATCATATCGACAATAAAACAGAATCAGTTTGTCTTTGAATGATTGAGCAGCCAGTTCCCCACAAATATGCAGTGCACTGCTTATTGGAGGTGACCCCCTTCAGGTTGCGCTGTGACCAAGTGACAAGCAGCACTCCTCACCAACCTTGTGGCCATATCTCCCTAGCCAAATGGAGAGGTGTGGTGCTGTGGTATCACTACATTTAGGCAGTATTCTGAGTTATAGGCATTCAGTCATAATTGAGGGTAGCTTTGTATCATTGGCTACTCAGCCAAGCACATGCACCAAATGTCTGAACCTGTTGTTCCTCTTGTAGTGAACAAGATTACTACTGTAACAACACATCGTTAATAGAGTAAATCTAAGCTGTCTAATGATGGTCTAAGTGCAGCTCACATTTCCTATTAATGGTTGAACAATCCAATGTTGGCTGAACTCTAATTCATGATAGGAAAAGCAGACATTGAAGGATCAAAAAGCGATGTTGCTATGGGTGCTTGGTCACCATAAGCCAGTTATCCCTGTCATAACTTTTCTGAGAACTCCTGCTTAAAACACAAAAATACAGAAAGCTCTTAAGAACCCATGTTAGTGGTCTGTATTCACACTGAAAAGCAAGATCAAGCAAGCTTTTGACCTTCTGCTCCACATCAGGTTTCTGTCCTCCTTGAGCTCATCTTGGGACACCTGCATTACTCTTTGACAGTTGTACTGCCCCAGTCAAACTCCCCGCCTGACCCTGTCCCCAGAAGCCCAGGCACTTGAAGCCATAAGAGAGAGCTGCCATGGGGCTTGCCCCCCCCCCACTCACTGGGTAAGTAAAACAAATGATAAGAGTAGTGGTATTTCACCAGCGGCTGAGGTCCCCCACTTATTCTATACCTCTCATGTCTCTTCACAGTGCCAGACTAGAGTCAAGCTCAACAGGGTCCTATTTCCTCACTGACTCTGCCATGCCTGGCCACTTGGCTGTCGTTTCATTAGATAGTAGGTAATGACAGATAAAATCTCCAACATCCATTCATGTGTGTCACTAATCAGATGAGATATTTGGCTATCTTAAGAGAGCAGTAGTTACTCCTGTTGTTTACCTGTGCTTCATTGAATTTCTTCCCTTTGACAGTCAGATTCCTGGGCAAAAATCACATCATGTCAGCACTCATCTTGGGCCTTCACAATGCTTTTTTTTTTTAATTAAATGGTCAGATTCCCCTAGTATGCAACAGTCCTAAGTCAGCTGCTAACTGCCAGATGATGTAGGACGCCAGTCAGGACCAGTGCTTGCCACAGCCATGATGATCCACAGAAAGGGCTCTGTGTGCATCCATCAACCCAGACTCCCTGTGATGGGGGTGGTAGAGAGGGGCAGTGCCTCTTTCAACATGCCCAGCCCCACTACACACACAAGCCAGGCCAACACAACCTTTAGAGTCCATCCTTTGCCTGAAGTTACGGCTCTGGCTTCCTGACTTCAATTACATACATTGTTCTAAAATGACTGAAGCTGGTCACCTTTGAGACCTGCTTCTTATATTGGTACTGCACAACATGAGACTTACACTCTTTTCTCCTGATTTTCAAGGGTCAGCCAGAGCTCACCTGATGCTGCCAGAACTACAATGCTTTCTACGGCACTGGCACTCTCTTAGGGTGAACCCATTCCAGGGCATCCTGCCATTTACACAGAGAAGGGAAGTCTCCTAGAACCCTCCACCAGCTTCTCCAGGATCGTTTAAGTCATCACACTGGATGCCATGTCATCTGTCTCCACCATTCTGGATTCAGGGATCTGAACCTGACTCCCTTTTGTTCATTCGAGGGCAACAGAGGCCATATCATGTCCCTTAGGAATGATAATCACCTATCATTCTGGACTGACTGACCCATGTTCAACTGTTGTTCACATGGAGCTCTTCGCCACTTCAGTCTTCAAAGCTCTTGTTTGAATATTTACTACTGCAATAAGATCTGCACCTGCAGTGACTCCACCCAGCCCTCAACTGGCCACCAAAGCAGGCTACCTACTCATAGTGGTATAGTCCCTTTGGCCACCATTGCTGGCATTGGCTGAGTATGGGCCTGAAGCTGCAGTGCCATCTATTTTCAGACCTAATTGATTTCAAAATTATAGGCAGATATGTGCATGCTGTTCACTAACACTTAAGTCACTAAGTTTTTTTTTTTCCTACTGACTCAAGTGAAGTTTTTTTTTTTTCATACTGACTCAAGTGAAATGCAGATAATAGCGAATATCACAGAATGATAGTTTAGCAGACTAATTACAAGATTAGTTTGTAATTTTGAAAATGGACTTATACTTTATAAAGCACATCCTACATATGGATAAGCAGAGATGTTATATTCACTTAGAGATCCATGAGTGTTTTATGTTTAATGGAATTCTTACAACTGACCGAACTGGTGTATAGTATCAACAATGGATAAAATATAAAAACTGGGTGTTGAAATGATAACTCACACAAAAACAAAGCATGCTGCTGACTTAGGTGCATCACTGATTATTTTTGTCAAAAGAATAACAAGTGAAGCTGTATAGAGGACAATGGCTGTGCTTTAAGAGTTAAACTAGCAGGGATGCCTTATCTCAAAATGATAACCCATTCTAATTCTGAGACCAATCTATCATTTCTCTTGTGGGGCCATGCCATAAAATATCTCTCATGGGCAAAGCAGAAGGCTAATTGCAACAGTATGGGGGAGTGGCTAATGCAAATTAGCATTATTTTATCCCCATGAAAGCTCCACAGCTCTGAGTAACATTTTATTCTTGGAGGGAAAAATGAAAGCTGTCAAACAACAGCAGTCTCCTTTTACTCTTATGGGAGTACTCACTTTGCAGGTAAGGCCAGTGAAACCATGAAGGAGTAAGGATTTTGGTGTGAATATACGTGTGTAGATGTGCATGCCCTTATGGGCATGAATGAGATTGAATGAATGTGTGTGTGTGTGTGACGTGTGTGTGTGTGTGTGTATGAACTCTTTCTCATTGTGACTATACCATGTCTTTGAATTATAATTGGGTGGTCACACAGTAAGCTATATAGTGGATTACAAGTCTGAATGTTCACATTTTTTGGAGCATGCATGTGCATGTGTGAGTGAGGGTCTCCATGAGTGTGAGTGAATATTAGGCAGCTTGCATGAGAATGAGCTGTGTGGGAATATGTGTTTGAATATCTGACAGCCTGTATGTGAGTGCATGGGTGACAGTGTGTGTGTGTGTGTCTGTGTGTGCATGTGTGGGTGAGCATGTTTTTGGGTGTGCATATGTAAAACAGTGCCTTGGCTGACACACTACATGGAACACTAGCATGTACAGATACAATAGTCCAGTGTTTAATTCAGAAACATGGTAATAGCATGTTAATGAGGTCTTTCTTATTGTGGTTATACCATGTCCCTGAATGAAACTAATTAATTATCCAGCAATGAGACATTAGCAAAGCTGGAGAGATGTTCTCTGAATCTCTGGGAATATCTCACTAACACTCTTCACTTATATGACCAGAGCATTCAAAACAGTAAATTATAAACAGCTCCTCTACAAACTTAGTAGATTAAATTTTGACCCAAATACATTAAGATGATTTCAAAGCTACCTCCAAAAACAGAGCATTCCAGTAACATCTAGGGACCTGACTTTTCACTGAAAGTGCTAAAGGATTTCTGCAAGGATCTGTCTTTTTTCATGATTATGTTCCCTGTTCATCAACGATATATCGACTGACCTGTCCAGCCTTAACTTGGTCCTTTAAGCAGATGAAATCTTATTATTTGAATCATGTTAGAACATCTTGATCATCCAAGATATGCCCCAGGATGAATAACAATATGCTCCTAACCAATCCCCTGAAGACTAACATCTAGGAGTGGTGCGGGGGGGCAAGCACCTCCAGCAAAAAGAGGTTATAAGGAGAAGAGGGATTTTCGAGATTCACTATTCTACAGGTTTTCAAACTTATTTTGTTTTGGCTTTTTGACACTTGACATTATGAGTGCCTACTTTTCAACAGGGAGCCAATTATTCCACATCCACTAAACCAAAGTCCTCTGTTCCCTCCTGTCCTACTCTACATGCTGTCTCATGGGAGGTAATAGAAACAAATTCTCTCTCCCAGTTGGGAAAGGGTTTTTTTTTAAGAATGTTTTAATACCAAAGAAAAAAAATGCCTGGAGATCAGTTCTAGACCTTTCACTCACAAACCAGTATGTAATAGTGCCCAAGTTCAAAATGCTTTCACTTCTCAATCTTTTACCACTTCTTCCTCATTTGAGTTTCTTGGTAACCTTAGATTTAGAAAATCCATTCTCTGCCTTATTCTTTGGGCAATCCACTTTTCTAAGAGTATTCATAAAGTGTCTTGCTTTTGTTATAACCCACTATAAGCTGTAGAGTATCAACATTTTTTTCAGATTTAGACGACTTGCTTATCTCTACAGAGTCATTTTAAAAGTGTAAGCTATCTCTCACCTGGTTCAAAGATCCCCTATGCAGCCTTTGATTCCAAGAGAACATTCAGAAGTCTTTTTTTCACTACATCACACATGATTATGTTCCTGAGATGTCTACTAGAAACTTTAGTACAAAGAGGCTTTTCTTTCACAGGAAAAAAATAGATGTATTTCTACATCTATTTCAAGTGTTTTCCACTCAAACATAAATTACTGTGAAGGAGTACATCATAATTCGGGATATCATGAAATCTATGATTCTCATGATTTTTCTGGCATGGCTTCACATGAGAAAGGTACAACGGTATCTAAAAGTCTCTTTGATGCCATCACTAACACCCTTTATCTTTTTAAATTCCAGTTCTGGGATCTGTGAGAAGAGAAATAACTTAAGGGAAATATCAATTATTCCTAATTCAGGTCTCCAGTCTCTCCTCCTGATCCAAAGTAGTCAAGTTACCACATATCCTGCAGACATTGCTTGGGAAGCAGTGTCAAGGGGATAAAATTGCAAGGTATCTGGGGCAACAAAAACAAATACAAGCACGTAATTATAAAAGAGATGCTTAACCCTATCAATGCACTTGACTCTGAATCACATCTAGTACCCACAGCCTTTTAAGTTGATACAGACAATGCCACAGTGATGCGGTGCATAAACAAGCAAGGAGGGATTCCATAACCTCTGTGCAGACTCTCCATGTTAGTTTGGGATATAGCTTCACAGCACAATCTTGCTTTTCAGGCATCCTGCACTCAGAGCAAAATTATGTGATAGACAAGCTGAGCTAGAGAAAAGCAGATCTTTATGAATCGAAACTAGATTATGGTGTCTTTCAAGATTTGATCCATCTATGGGAAGTTTCTCAAGCAGACCTTTTTGCTTCCTCTCTGAAAAATCATCTAGCAGAATTCTGTTCCAGGACTCCATGCAAGAAGGACTAGAAAACAGATGCCTTTTCTTTTCCTTGGACAGACAGGAATATTGTTTTATGCTTTCCACCCTTTCCATTGATATCCAGGTTACTTTAGAAGATTCAGAAGGAATCCCTCAAGATCATTATGGTGACTCTCTTCTGGCCTGTGCAACAATGGTCCATCTATCTTTTGGAATTGGTCAAGGGCAATTACTACAGGCTTCCTCATAGACTGGATCTATCCAGTCTGATACATCCAGACTTCAAACAACTTCAACTGACAGCCTCAGTGATAGGATTTTAATACCTTTTAGGTTCCTGTTTATTAAGAATATGTAGCAGTTAATAATGTACCAAGAAAGCCTGCAATGAGAAAATTACATATAAGCAAATGTAAAAGGTTTTCTTTTTTTTTACTCTGTAAAGGCTTGCAGCCGAGGCGCTAGGAGAGGAGAGACAACTAAAAGGTTTTTATTAAATTCTTATTGTGGAAAGTAGAGCTGTTTTCACTGGTCTTTTGTGTGGTTTCAGAGTAAAAGGTTTTCTAGTTGGTATCTATATCATAACCAGCACCTATTCCTATTCAGGGCCAATGTTTCTCTGGTTTTATATTTGTTTCAGTTACTTTCCTATAGCCTATTTTACTCCTCTGTCAAGGTTCATTTGTAAGTCATTTCAGCACATCTGCCCATGGATCCCCCTTTTTCAAGGCATTCTCTTGTCAAAATGTTTTAGAAAGGGAAATTGCATAAGACAGATCCAAGAAAAGGGATGGTTCCTCCTTGGGATCTTACTTTTTATGTAGAGAAGCTAATTTGAATCAGCTCATTGGACTGACTTGAGGTTCTTAACATGGAAAACAGTTGCTGATTGCTCTGCACCTTGGCAAGAAGAGAATCTGAGTTGCAAGCTCTTATGGTGGGTCAGATTTATCTCATTTTCCACACAGACAATGTTTTTTGAGAAGTCTTTATTTTATGGCTAAAGTGGTATCTTGTATTGTGAATTTGAAAGAATTCATTGATTATTTGAAAAGGAATACATGGAGAATTGACCTTGTAGTTAATGTTAATTTATTTACATGCCATTCTTAGATGTTTCTCTGACTAAAGCTGTGAACGATGTGATAACAACATCCCTACATAGGCAGATATTCATCAGGAATTAAATTCACCAACTGCATAATATATACAATAGACCTAAATACTTGTTTTGGAGGGTCAAGTGAACTTCTGCACACAATATGATTAAAGCATTTTCCAGAGACCTCACCTATAGATTTTTACACAGGGGTAAATAGGAAATATCATTAGGAATGCTGGGACATATACGAATTTCTGTGATAGGATAGAGTTACTTAATAAAAGTACCCTATATAAATTTGTATATAGTATTTCTCTTGAGACAACCTTTGATAGTAATGGCTGCATGGGTAAATTGATTATCCTTAAAAAATGCACATATTACAGGGTGATAAAGACCTAGAGGCAGTGTTACCAGAGAAACACAAGTTTATCTTTAAAAAGGAGAAGACTTTATGACAATATTTAAAGCATTATAAGAGGAATACTTCTATAGACAAGTTCTAGACCCACTTGAGAGGTAGCAGTACTTGTTACAGTTACTGTAAGTTGCTCTTTCTGCAAACACATAAAATAATGATTACTATCAGTAAAAACTTCAGCAGTTCTTGACGCTCATCATTTAATAAGATAAAGGAATTAGTGAGTTATATATTTGATCATCTGCTCTTTCACAGCTTTCTATGTAAACAAGACTTCATAGATGTTACCAGCTAGTAGATCCATGACTCCCATTGTCGTGGGAATTCTAATTCTTGGCATGAACACAAGGCACATAATTCAGGGGAACAATTTATGTTTATGAGCATAAATAAGATAACTACAAGCTATAATATAATACATTGGCAAGATCTACTCAGGAAGGCAGGACATATGTGAATAGTGAAATTGGTAGCATTAATTTCTCCGCAGCTAAATATATATATTTTTTTAATATTTCTGTTTTTGCTATTACTGTTAATATTCAATAGATGTCAGAACTGCATTGAATTTGATTCACTACATTGTTTACTATTTATTAGATACCTGAAAATCCATTAATACTAAGGGGGGTATTTTCAGTAGATGGTTACAATCAAGTGATACGTTAACAGTAAATTATGTTATTTATTTAGATGTTTTAATTTGGATTGAGGAAGGTGCTGTGGCTCTCAGACTAGCTTTCATGTTTTGTCATTTTGACTGGTCATATTATTTTTAAGACTTTAGCAAAGATAAATTTTATTCAAATGTGGAAGGTATCTGATGCTGAATTTTGCATTGTGTCATCAACTTCATTTCATGCCCTGAGGCCAGCCAAGGTACATGCACCTCTTTGAGTTTATAAAAATTGATGAGACATCATCAGTGTCTCTGAAACCAGAAGTAAATAAATTTGTCCACAGAAATAAAAATATATTTTCAGAATTGTCTAGCAGAACCAGTTTAATCTAACACAGCAAAGTAAATCAACCTGATAAGAAATTAAGCACGGTCAAGTGAAACCCCAGGCTGAAAAAATTGAAGCAGACCAAAGCTGGCTCATACCAACCACTACAAAATAAGTTATGACTTTTTTTTGGACTGATTAACTATTACTGTAAGTAATAGTTAAACCGCTGTTTTGCCTCTGAATCACTTGACCAAGGGTAAATCAAAAGTGAAGATTAAGATGAACAGTTCAAGCAGAAAAAGCCTTTGGACAACTAAAATATATACTGTGTTCAGGACTAATACTAATAATTGTGATTGTTCTAAATAATTCTTAGCACACACAGATGCCTCGGAATCATACCTCTCAACCTGGAAACATCGGAAATCTGGACAAGGCCCATGAAAAATAGGCACAAATCTGTATGCTGTTTAACATACAATTTGCATACATAATTATGTAACCCTGCCCACTCCAATGGAATTGTGGGATACCAACTTTCAAATGCAAACTGAAGAACAGACAACCAAAATATGACACCAGAGTCCCCCTGCAGCCATTTCAATGTCCCATTACCTGGCTATTTCACCCCATTTACCATAAACACTAATGTGCCCATACTGCTTTACTTCTACAATGATTATTTGGATTTCATTTTTTACACTTTACAGCACAATGCACAAACACTAATAGACAACTGCTAAACAAAAACTACTGCCTCACAATGAAAATAGACTTGGTATTAAAACTTCTCTGCCCTTAAACTCACATTCATTAAAACAGCATTGAAACCCACACCACATCCAAAGAAAATGCATCTGGCAAGTGATGGATAAAGATTACCTTTGGGCTGTTTTCAAATCATTGGCCCCTTGCACACAAAACAAGAAACATACATGTGTTCTTTGATACACCTTCCTGACTTTATTAAATTATATTCCTTGTTTATTACAGCACACTTGTTAGCGCGCATTTTAAATTTATTGTTTGAACATTTTTCCAGTAGGCAATGAAACAAAAAGCATGAACCAATGATGACAAAACTGAACAATTCAGAACATTTCCATCATAAAAGTCTACTTCCACACATACACAATATATATATATATATATATATATATATATATATATATATATATATATATATATATATATATATATATATATATATGAATAGAATGACAGTAGTGTAAGCCATAGGCATCTTGCACAGCTTCTTGCACTTATTTTCAATTTAAGTGTTTTGTTTTTTTTTTTGGGGGGGGCAAAAGGCCAAAAAACAGGGACACATTTTAAACAAAGCTTGTATAATTTTGGAAAGTTGCTAGAATAAAATGTGTTACCACCATGCATTTCACTGACAACTCTTGAACCCAGGACCTTGTGCACTGCAGTCAGAGCAACTTACCACTATGCCAAATCAGCAGTTTGCTTCCTGAAAGATATTAAGACTGAAAGTTAAATGGATATTATTTAGTGAATTCAGTTCTCACTTCTCACCATAGTTCTCAACCTCTTAGCTCAAAAAATACATGGACAACGCCAATAATGGGGAATACAGCCACAAAATAGGGACACATTTCAAATACTGATAACTTAGAAAATTGCTAGAATAAAAGATTTTGTGTTACAATTTTCTGAAGAATATGAAGTTTGAAATTCAAATGCCTGTCATTATTTACTGAATTCAACCCTTCAGTGATTTATCACAAAAATCCTGAAAACCATAGATTTTTATGAGGGACAGATGAAAAATATGGCATAAATTCACAAGTGGTGGTGGCTAGGGACATTAGGCTGTTTTTACCTTGTACCCAAGGTACAGGATTTGAGCCCAAGTACCTCTAGCCACCAGGTGTATTAAAATGGGGGCATTTATACACACACACACACACACACACACACACACACACACACCGACACAAACACCAGATTAAATTAGAAGAAACTACACTTCGCAATGACTGAGCAGCAGATTAAATAAGAAACTACACTTCACAGTGACTGAACAACAGATTAAACTACACTTTGCCCCTACAATGGCACACAAGCAGGTAAACTGCAGCATGAAATGGCCCAACATTACACTCGCCCCTAAACAGAACGTCAGCACCATTTAAAGTGAATGACAAACTACACTCACCACATTTAAAATAAAGTAAATGAGAAACTACACTCGCCCCTAACATCAGCAGCATTTAAAATAAAGTAAATGAAAAACTACACTTGCTCCTAAAAGGAATGTCAGCATCATTTAAAATAAAATAAATAAGAAAATGGTTAAGCCATAGATAACAAAATAGCGCACAAGCAGGTAAACTGCAGCATGAAATGGCCCAACATAACACTCGCACGCACACTTTGCCTGATTGTGTCTAAACTGAAACGTCATGGAAATGTATTGTAACATCTTTAAAATAAAGCATAAACTGCAACTGAAATGGCCCAACAATAGCAGAAGATGATACAAATCAAACGGCACAGAAAAGACTGCTGGCTCAGCAGATAAAGAGTAAACCAGCAAGTAAACTGCAGTATTTAAAATTAAACAGAGATGGCCCAACATAACACTCTGACGCACACTTTGCCCAGCAGATAACTGGGACTTAGCTCAGCAGCAGACATACTTGCCCAGCATATAAAATAAAGAAAACTGAAATGGCCTGACATGGAATAAATACCTGGAGCCTGCAGCCGATGATAACTGTTCCTGCTCGCAGAGCATTTGAACAGCCCTTGAGCACCCAGCCAGAAATGTGTGCATGTGAGCTCTTGAGCTCAATTCTGATAGGCTGGTAGCCCCGATGGTGCTGAGGGACGGAGGGCTGGGCGGGTGTGTGTGTGTGTGTGTGTGTGTGTGTGTGTGTGTGTACGATAATGTATTTTAATAAAATGTATTTTAATGTTACTGATGACTGAATGAATTAACTGAATTTTCTGACTGAATCTCTCGGACTCTCGGTGGAGTTCTTCAAGTTCTCTTCTCTCTATTGTTCTTGTGTGTGTGTGTGTGTGTGTGTGTGTGTGTGTGTGTGTGTGTGTGTGTGTGTGTGTGTGTCTGTGTGTCTGTGTGAGACTGAGACATGACTACTGAGTGAGTGTGACTGAGAGAGAGAGAGAGTGACACAGTGACAGTCAGAGTGTGTAAACGTGTGCAGTAGTACTAGTACTACTGAAATATGTAACTTATAGACTAGTCTTATATGTACTAGGCTGGCACATGAACTCATGACAAATGCATTCATAAATGTTATTTGTTAACAGAAACATTTCAGTACAGAAATATATACTGTGCAAAGTCTGGGTGAAAGTAACAGACCAAAAATGTATAGCATATTGATTTGCAGCTGTACACATTCACTACGGACACTATCACCACAACATACAAGTAATGTGGCTAGCTGGGGTCGGGTGACTGGTCTGTTTGCAGAGTTATGACAAAAGCTTCATGCAGTCACTGCAGTTAGTTGTTCTTACTCCTGATTTTATGTCTTTGTTAATTTTATAAGAAAATGTTATTGCTTAACCACTGGCATCGAAACCAGTTAGCAAAATACTGGTACGTTGCAAAAAAACACGAGTATTTTCAAGTCTATAATTTCTGAAGCGGTGAGTTCAGTCTCTTAAATGTTTTCTACTCAGCAACATTGTCCAATATCCAATGTCCATAATTTAACTTAAATAAAAAGCATTGCATCAAGTACTGAGTTCAGAAAGTAAAAAAATAAATTATTATTGTTATTATTATTATTATTATTATTATTATTATTATTATTATTATTAATAAAATAAATAAGTGATGGTTGCTTTGACAAGGAGAGTACAATAAAATTTGAAACAAGTGTTGCCTAGACATGACTAATTTATAAATTCCCGCGACTGCCAGAACGCAGCAAAGCAAGCTGAGATTATTTTCCTCGTTTTATTTTTTTCTGCAGTATCAGCAAAGAATGATTAATGCGGGGTCTGGGGTGGAAGGAAAGAAATGTTACAAATAAGGAAAGGATGCAAAATCTCACCAATACTTCCTAGGATAGTGAGCCATGGGCTACTACAACACTGTTACAGCAGACATAGGGTGGTGATGGTAGTGCTCTCATTAAAGGAAGGGTGTGTTTGCTAATGCAAAAATAAATAAAAATAAAATCAATGCTAATAACCCTTCTTAGCTGCCCTGGCTTGGAGGTTATGATCCGCACCCTCCAACAGTACCGCGAGTAGGATTTTTTACTAACTGAACATGACTGTGACTGATGATTGTGTTGCTGTTGACTTCTCACTTCCTCTGTCCTCCTCAGCTGAAATCCAACAGGCTGACAGGCTGCACACATAGCTGATGTCACTGCGCACTCCTCTGCACGATGACGTCAGTCTCAAAAAAGAAGAAAAAAAAAAGAAAAGCAAAAAGCCTGGAAAATCGGAAATTAAGGGGTGCCACTTGGGAATCTTGGCACCCCATTATTTGGACCCTAAAACTTGGTAAAAACCGAGAAATTCAGGACAGTTAGGAGGTATGCTCAGAATAGACACAGGCAGCAGTCTTGATTCAGATGGGAATGAGCATCCCCTCTCTTATATGCATATAAAATACAGCAGTGCTGAGCAATATCATTCAACTACAGGGAGAGATAGAATGCCGTGTCGTAAAGTAAACTCTCACTTCCCTAAAATACTATATGTTAGGCCTGTGATGGTGGCCCATTTGGCCTCTGTGTGCCAAAATTTTGAAAAATGCCTATCATGACTCTGCTGGCGTTCCCCCCCCCCCCCCCACACCCGAACAGAAGAGAAACAATTCTTTACATATTCATTTATTTAAAAAATACAGTCCAATCATGTGTCCTACTATGTATTGCAAAAGTAAAAGAAAAATCAGTGACTTACAATAGGGAAAATGATATGCTCACTGATAGTGCATCAAAAAATTACCCTACTTTTAATAGTAATTTTGAGCTGAACTGAAAAAATATGGAACATATTGCATTTGATTTATCAATTACTTTTTTGTTGCTGAGTTTTAATAGATAAGTGAAGGGTCACATATTTGTTGTATTTTTGTTCATTCAGTTTCTTAGGTAACTCAGGTTTTGGTGATTGCTGGTGTGTCACCACTGACATGCGTGTCATAGGTTCACCATCATTGTGTTAGGCTGTCACTTTGTACTATTTGCTGACAATGCCCATCTAAAACAGCTTTACCAGCAGAAAGATTGCAACTCCAAATCAACCTATAGTCTTGGGCTCTCTAACTCTTTAACTTCAAGGTCCACTACAGTCATTGAATGAAATGTTTTGTGCTTACATTTGAATCTGAGCCAGGCAGGCAAGTTTTTTTTTTCTTATTCTAAGTAATTAATAGGCAACAGATGCTCTTTAAGCTATATCTTGCCTATTACACCACAAAGAAGTAGACTTCCTCACCTCTGGTTTAGTAAAAAGTTTGCAATGAAATCTGCAACTTGCTATGTGTGAAAACAGTAAGGAAGGTGAAACAAAAACTGGAAGCTTTGAAGGTGTCACTCAAACTCACAGAGAGATTTCAAGTTCTTATCTTGAAGAAGGAAAAATGAACAGAAATAACCTATCTTGTGTGATACAGACTGCTTAGTAAAGACTGGTAAAAGGAAAAACATATATATTTGTAAGTGTGTATTTGTGGATTCACTATACAACCTCAAAGTACTAAAATGTCGAATTTCAGTATTTCGAGACTGAAGAGTTGAAAACTCACATACACAAAACCCCACAATCACGAATACCACAACCATGACCATTCACACACACACACACACACACACACACACACACACACACACACACACACACACACACACACACACACACACACACACACACACCAAGACATAATCACACACACATACACCTACCTAACTAAACAAACAAAACAACACACAGAAACACACCTAACCTACCTATAAGTGGGGGGCAAGCCCCCCCGCACCCCCCATGTGGGGGGGGCTGAGCCCCCCACACCTCCCTACTTATATATTCTAACTCCGAGGTCATACTAAACACACAAAAACACAAAAAACACCACTGCACACACTCACTCACACTAAAATCCCTACCCAATATCCTCAAACACACAACACTTACCTGAAACCCCAGATAAATCCACAAATCACAGCACACATAATGAACGCGACACCACGATAGCAGCGGATTCGACATTTGCAGATTTGACACTTCCGCATTCGGCATAGTGTATTTCGAGTAACTGCACTTTCCACTATTCGGTCTTGACGTACTGAAATTCGAGATTTCAGTACGTCAAGATTGTCTAGTGTACCTGTATTTGTTTTTTTGCCTACTCAGAAAAGAAAAGAGGTCAAATAACTTGACCAGGCATATGCATGGACTTCTATTTCATAAGAATTCTGCCTTTCTTTTTCTGTTGCTCCTTATTCTGCAAGAAAAAAACATAACTTTCATCCATTATAAATAATTGGTAAATTAAGTTTAAAAAAATAATTTCCTAACAGTGCTTTTGTTATTGATTATACAAAAAAAAAAAACTATATTTAAACATTTTCACCAGTTCAGTACCTACCAGTGTGATCTGGCTCATACTTCTCACCTTTCCAGACATTTACACACTGTCCAGATCTTTGACTCATATTTTTGGTCTGTTCCTTATAAAATATGTGTTTTTCTGGCAAATCATTGAAGACTGAAGTCACTAAATAATGACAGTCATTTGAGTTTCAGACTTCATATCCTCCAAAAAATGCACAACACTTTTTTTCTACTAACTTTCTAAGTTCACAATAGCGGTGTTTACAATTTATCTGTATTTTTGGGCCTTTGTCGCCCCATTATTTTTGTCATTGTCCAGATTTCTTGTGCTAGGAGGTCAAGAGCTATGAAAAAATCAACATATCGAGAAATAAGAATAAGGCAGAGTCTGAGATTTTTATAACAGAAAGGAGAATGAATTTCCTGCTTTGTGGTTATATAAAAGTACTAGGTATAATGGATATTATTTTAATTATTTGGTTAATTAATGCACTTTTGATATCCATTTCTATAGGAGACATTTTTGAGGAATAGTAGATGTTGTATCATTTATTTATTTAATATTTCTTGACTGAGAAAGTCTGACTAGGACAGAGACTATTTTCAAAGGATGCCTAGGTAAAAACGCTCCAGATGTATGTCTTTGGAATGTGGGAGGAAACCCATGTGAATGCAGGGAGAATATGCAGACTCCACAGAGAGGGCTCCCCAGCCAAGAATCAAACCAGAAAACCTCTTGTTGTTAAGTGACAATGTTAACCACTGCACCATTGCACCACCCGTCATTTATGCATTGCATTTCAGTAAGCTGTAGTTTAATATATGCCACTCTATTCCATGTTCACAGGAAATTAATTAGAATAAGAGAGACTGGCATGAAGAAAGAGACAACACTTAAAAAAATGAGAGACAGAAAGGTAGAAAGAAAGAAACAGAAAGGAATTTCATAATACCCTTCTCAACAATATATAGCTTACTATGACTTACAGTAGTTATTTGCAGAGCTGAGTATTAGACTAATACCAAACTACTGAACTGAAGTAGAATCTCAGAAGAAAATGATGACTTAAAAGCCTGAAGGAAGCAGTAATGGAGACTCTTGAAGGGAATGGGGACTGCTTGAATTATGTAGAACATATTCCTGAACTAACTAAAATATAACTTATCTAGCCTTATCACATTGTTTATACACATTACTGCTAAATATATTGAATATTTTCTACATGGTCAAGGACATGGGCAGTTATGTTTTATTTCATGAACTGTTTCAAAAGAATAAAACATTCTTTACAAAATATTGGCAATGAGGAAGGTTAAACTAGATAGGCAGACTTCAACCATGGCTTTTTGGTGACTGTATTTGACTCTTGAAGTGAGATCATTTCTTCTAAGACATTGCTTTAATAAAAAAATAAAACTGATATAGTGCATATGGAAGACTGCAGGGTAATGGCTTATAACTTAAAACCGAAGTAAAAGTCTCTTTTAGCTATGTCTAAAACTGTTCTTATCAAAAATGTAAAGAAAGCTCATACCATGGAGCAAAAACTTGATGTTAGTATTCCTGCCTCAAAATCAGCAAACCTAGCCATGACATCTTACATATCTATAGTCCAGATGAAAAAGTATGTGGAAAAGTAGATGCTAACACATCTCAATTGCAATGGTATGAAAACTATTGAATTTGTTTTTTATTTCAAACAGCACTTATGAGATTTCATGAATGCATGTTTTCATTGAGATAGTTTATAAGACACACTTCAAATTATAAGCTTTATTTGATTCTGCACAACTGTGAATCGGACCTAAATAAGTAAGAATGTCAAAAATTTCAAAGCTTCCACAGAAACATTAGCAGTCACAGTTTGAGTCACTTAGCATGGTGGCTTTTTACTTATTTCCACATTCTTTTATAGACATTTCTGCTTCTTCTTTCATTTTATGCAACTCCTTGGTAACCTTCACTACTGTGGTGTCTGGCACATGCTACTATGTTGTCAAACACCACATTTTGTCATTCCCATCATGGTTAGTTACACTTCTCAGGGAACTTTCTGGTACAGCAACAACAGTATCTACTTCATCTGTTTCATTCAAGGCTATTGGACTATTCATCAGTGAGAAATACCTGTTTACTGTGTTGATTTGCGGAACTGCAGTGGACGTGACTGTGGAGCTGTATGATACTCCATTTCTCTGTTTGTGTTCCATATTTTGCATGCAAATTTCAATGGAATCATTTCTCTTTTGTCTCATTTTGCCTGCTCCAGTAAAGCCACAGTTAATTAAATAGCCAATGCAACCAATTTATTTCTAACAACAGATTTCAACTGATAATCAAAAACAGTGGCAACTACAAATATTCTCATACATCTTATTTGTAAATAGTATTATTTCCCTCTGAAGCCTCTGGGAGATGGGCAGTCCTTATCCAGATACCATAACATGCTGCCCGCACTAGCTTGCTTGTCCTGCCCTATGACATGTAGGTGTAACCCAGTGACACCAACACTACCATGACAACTGCTCCTGCACAGCATTATACACCACTCAGTCACTTGTAATAGTCATGTCCAAGTGACCTTGAAAAGCAGGGAGGGTACAAAGGGGAAGGGGAGTTACACAGAGCCTGTTTCCCCCTTTCCTGGCTATCAACATAGCATAGCCATCCCAAACCAAACACTGATCTGAACGACACTGGTGACCACTCTGTTGATCCCACATATATGTAATTTCCGCCATATCTTCACTTTGTTAGTAGCAATATTTCTGTATGCTTTTATTTTAATAAATTATGTATAACAATGATTAATGCAATAATTCATGCTACCACTTGAAACATACCATGGAATCATAGTTTATTTTTGTAAAAACTAAACAAAATGTAAATTAAATAAGTCAAAGCCAAAGTCACATAATTAAATCCTGTCAGTACAGTAAAACTATTGGTCAAGAACTACAAAGTCCAGCTGATCAATGATGTAATAGGCCAGCTGAGGAACCACCATGGCAAATCAGTGGCTGATGAACCATCTGATGAACTCTATTAGGTTAGGATGTAGATTATATAATAATTGCTGTGACATTCAGAAATGTAGTGAACAGGAGAAATTGAACTGTAAATGCAATATTTTTCAATCTTCTGATGATTACTTTTATAGCGAAGAAATTATGAAAATGAATTGGGCTTTTCTAGTAGAAACTAATCATGATTTAATAAAAAAAATAAGATCAGCTATCAATTTTTTTTTATTTAAAAGGAGAAGAAACATAAAAAAAAACATAATTGATGACAGTATTCCTGATGTTGACATATATGATGCTTAGATGTGGAGCTTGTAACCAGTTACCCATTATCTATGTAGGACAGTCCATTCAAGTAGCTATTTCTTCTAAGGTCTTAGGGTGCAAAGATAAACTTAATTTCTCTACCAAAGGTGTAATATATTTAGCACAATGTGAGTCCTGCCCAGCACTTTACATTGGCAAGATGGAATGCACCATCAGACAGTGCATGTATAAACATAATTATAGTATTAGAATTGTGGATAACAGAAATGTACTATTTAAGCATTCTCTCATGTGTAAAGATTTTTAATAGATTTAGATGTTTTTTTAGAAAAGCTATGAATACCCTTTGAGGTTGTGGGGATGGAGGCCGCAAAAGGAAACTAGGCAGTATTTTTGCCAGATATATTTGAATACAACTGCCACCCTGGAATTAATAAAATAGTTTGTATTCATTGTCTTTTGCACTTATGTGCTGTAGTTTTGCAGATTGAACAATTCTAGAGTATTTATGATGCATAAAGCTTTTTTGACTTTTTTTATATATTGATATTTTATATATATTTTAGTTATATATGTTTAAGTGGTACATTTTGAGTTATCTCTGCTTAATATCAGAGCTTTGGCTGGCTAACATCTACCTGAAATCAGCTAGATGTATAAGTGAATTTAAGTACACTTTTATCTGCTCTTTTGCATATAGTACTGTATTTAATTTATTTATTTGTGTTTTTCACTGAATATTAACTCAACTGAAGTTATGGCTGTCTTTCTATAGTTAGTTTCCCACCCACCCTCCCTGTTCTTGCTTTGTTGTTAATGTTAGTGGCTTTGAAATTGCCTGCCCCACTTGTAGATTTGTATTTGGATACTCCTTCTGGGCCCATCTTATTTGCTCACTCAACTGAGTGCAGTGAGATCATATTCTGATTTCAGACACTCCTACAGTGTACAAAGTGAGCATTTAGGAAGGACAACCCCTGTAGCCTCTTAATCCTGCTCTGTTCCCTCCCTCAAAAAAAAAAAATATATATATATATATATATATATATATATATATATATATATATATATATATATATATTATTCAGCTGCTCTTATTGGTCTTCTGCATGCTGTTATCTGTTCAGTCCCTCTTACTCTGCAATTATTACTGCTTTTTAGTAGCCTTCTAATTTACTGCCTTCTGCACTTGTTTTTTAGTCATTTGTTAATTTAATTGCATTTGCATTTATTTGAACTGTATTTGCCGTAGTGTTGCTACATACTCGGGTGTACTGGCCTGCACTACAATTTGAATTGTATTTACTGCTGTTTTAGCTGCTTTTCTGTAACAAAAAAAATTCTAAGCTTGTTTCCTGCCTTTCCTGTAACTAGTCAAGTCCAGATACAGACTTGCTGTATCCAGGACTCATTGTAAGCTTCTGAGCCCCCCCCAAGACTGTAGTTCATTGGCCGTTTGTGCAGTTTTTCCATCTTTTTCTACTTTCTGGTTAAAAGCCCGTTTTGCGTTTAGTCCCTGCCTTTCCTATAACTAGTGTAGTCCAGGTACATATTTGCTGTATCCAGGTCTGTTGGTAAGCTTCTGAGCCCCCCCCCCAAGCCCTTCTGTGTTTGAGAGAAGCCTTCTAGCTTATCAGTGGGAGTGGTAAGCACTAGGTAACCTATCTACCACAGGAGGAGTGGTTTCTGTCCCAGAAATTATAGTTTATTAGCCGTTTGGGAAGCTTTTACTTCTCTTTCAACCTTCTGATTTAAAAGTCTGTGTTTGCGCTTGTTTCCTGTCTTTCCTGTTACTAGTCTAGTCCAGGTACAGATTTGCTGTATCCAGGACTCTTTGTAAGCTTCTGAGCCCCCTCAAGCCTTTCCATGTTGGAGGGAAGCCTTCTAGCTTATCAGTGGGAGTGGTAAACATCAGGTAGCCTCTACCACAAGAGGAGTGGTCCCTGGCCCAGAAATTGTAGCTATTGGCTGTTTGAGCAGTTTTTTTCTATCTCTTTCAACTTTCTGGATTGAAAGCCTCACTTGTGCCTGTTTCCTGCCTTTCCTATAACTAGCCTAGTCCGGTTACAGAGTTTCTGTATCCAGGATTGTTAGTAAGCGTCTGAGTCCTCCAAGCCTTTCTGTGTTGGAGGGAAGCCTTCTAGCTTATCAGTGGGAGTAGTAAGCACTAGGTAGCCTATCCTCCATGGGACGAGTGAGTTTTGGCCCAGAAATTGTAGTTTATTTGGCCGTTTGGGCAATTTTCCATCTCTTTCAACTTGCTGGCTTAAAAGTCTACATTTGTACTTGTTCCCCACCTTTCCTGTAACTAGTCTAGTCCAGGTACAGATTTGCTGTATCCAGGACTCATTGTAAGCTTCTGAGCCCCCCCCAAGACTTTCTATGTTGGAGGGAAGCCATCTAGCTTATCAGTGGGAGTGGTAAGCATTAGGTAGCCTATCTATCACAAGAGGAGTGGTTCCTGGCCCAGACATTGTAGCTATTGGCCGTTAGGGCAGTTTTTTTTTCCAGCTCTTTCAATGTTCTGGTTTAAAAGCCACACTTGCACTTGTTTCCTACCTTTCCTGTAACTAGCCTAGTCCAGATACAGTGTTGCTGTATCAAGGACTGTTGGTAAGCTTCTGAGCCCCACAAGCCTGTCTGTGTTGGAAGAAAGACTTCTAGCTTATCAGTGGGAGTGGTAAACACTAGGCAGCCTGTCAACCATGAGAGGAGAGGTTCTTGGCCCAGAAATTGTAGTTTATTGACCATTTGGACAGTTTGTCCAACTCTTTCAACTTTCTGGTTTAAAAGACCACATCTGTGCTTGTTTCCCATCTTTCCTCTAACTAACCTACTGGGTAGCACTAGAAAGCCTTAATCTGATACAACCTTTTAGTTTAGAAGAGAGACTTTGGATTGATTAAGTATCAGTTTTCTGTACTTTCTTGCTGTACTTAACTGTTTTCCACCTAAGCACATATTTTCCAGCGTTTATTGTGATTTAAAAGCTTGTTTTTTTCACATATTGGGCTTATTTGACTGCCTGCACTTTTAAAAAGTTGTGTTTTGTTTAAATAATTTGTTTAACTGTTGTAGGCTACAGACTAAAGTGTGATAGCCTTTTCTGATCATTTGTAGTTGTTTAAAGCTGTTTTAAGTGTATTTTTTACTGTTTTGCCTTATCTTTTCAAAAAAATTAAAAAAAACAAAAAAAAATTCCTTGTTCCCGCCTTTCTAAGCTAGTATAGTCCAGTTTTCAGGCTAGTGCTGAAATCAGGGCTGTGATACTAGTTTCTCAGTTGCCCATATCTTACTTGGATAGAAGGAAGTTTTTCTGTTCACCTGTGAGAGAGGAGAGCTTTGAGCAACCTATCTGTCCCTGGAAGAGTGGTTCTAGTCCAGAAGTTAGTAGTTTATTGGCCATTTGGACTAATTTCTATCTCTTTCATTTCCCTACTATAAAGACCGTGTTTGCATGGATTTGCGCACCTGGCAGTGCCAGTTAGCTACGAATAAATTATTCCCGGCTCCACTAAGTGTCCTCTTCAGTTTTTCCCTTGAAACTAGTCTAACTCTCAACCTAAGCACTCAAAAAGCATCTTACAGCCCAGCACTTGCTCAGACCTAATAGCAAGCATGAATATACACTGACACTGATTGCCCAGTAGGGCAAAGCTCTTTATTCACCCCTCACCAACCAAGCGACTAAGCAGCTCACCCTACTATTCAGGCATGATCAAAGGGTAACTTCAGGTGCATTCTCCAGTCCAGCTGGTGAATCTGGGTATCCTGAGGCAATGTTACAACTGCCTCATGTACACAGACAACCCTCTCCTCCTACCACAAAACACTAACATATGCGAGAGATGCAATTATACAGCCAAACTGGAAGCTAAGCTGTCTCCATCCAAGACTGGAACAGACAGTCAAGTGGAGAAGGTTAACACTTGCACCACACCTCCAGCCGCACACAGACCTACTAAAACAGCACTGTCAAAAAATACACATAAATACACAAAATCATACTTAGAGGCTCTAAATAAAAACCTGCAAAAGCATCAGAGACCTCCAAAGCAGACACCCAAACAACCTGCACTTCCCCTCACAAAGACAACACATAAAACACAAAATCAGTGTGCCACACAATCACAGCCCTTAAGGCAAAATAACATACCTAACACACTAGTAATAGATGACTCTATAGTCAGGCACACTGATGTCCCACTCACTAGGCTGGACAAGCAGAAGGTTACTGTTAGCTGCCAGTCAGGAGCCAGAATCCGCCACATAACACAAGCATTCAGGTCACTCCAGAACAAGTACACATATGACTCTGTCATTGTTCATGTTGGTGTGAATGACCTGAGATGTACCTCCCTGGACTACATGAAAAGAGACATGGAAGAGCTCTCTGATCATGCAGCCTGGGCTGGTATGACCCTGACCCTGAGTAGCATCCTGCCCTTACCAAGAATGATACCTCAGTATAAAGATAAAATGATCAATTTCAACAATTGGACAAGCTTCTGGTGTCATTTAAAGGAGATCCAGTGTCTGTCAGCCTGGGACAACATGCTCAGCAAGCCATGTTGCTTCGCAAGAGACGGCTTGCACCTGTCACCCCTAGGCATTTGAATACTGGCCAAGGCTCTTGCTCCCTCCATAGTGCCTTTTTTAGGCAAGGCTCAAAAGTCAAACCCACCTCCATAAACAGCACAATTAACAAAAAACTGAGGGTTATGCTACTCAACGCCAGGTGTTTAAATCTCAAAATGCATGCGCTCAAAGCACTCCTCAGTATGGGGAACATCAACATCTGTGCAGTAACTGAAACCTGGTTCAAGGCTCCAGAGAGCACCCCAGCACTACCAGGCTACAACTCATACCGCACATTTCAGCCACAGAACACAGACCGAAACACAAAAGGAGGGGGTGTATCAATATTCATCAAGGATACCT
This sequence comes from Protopterus annectens, assembly GCF_019279795.1. Taxonomy (NCBI): domain Eukaryota; kingdom Metazoa; phylum Chordata; order Ceratodontiformes; family Protopteridae; genus Protopterus; species Protopterus annectens. The sequence goes on from NC_056735.1 coordinate 918,258,512, forward strand.
ACACCTCCAGGTTAGTGGCACAGCATGATATCTCTGAGATCATCCATGTGCAGCTAACACTGAGAAAATCTGCAATGTAAATTGTGGCCTGCTACAGATCACCCTCCATGACCCAAGACCACCACTCCACCTTTCTGGAGGCACTGGAAAACATGAAGGTCCTACAGAACACACTGATATTGGGCGATTTCAATTACCCTACCATTCACTGGGAAAACTGCTCAAGTACAAATTCCCAGGCCCAGCACTTCCTGGAATTCATCAACTCAAATGCCCTGGATCAGCTGGTAAACTCCCCTACCAGAGATGAAAACATATTGGACCTGGTCATCACCAGTATGGGCGACAGGTATTCCACACCAGAGGTCAACCCATCACTGGTTAGTTCAGACCATAAACTAATCACTCTGGATGTCCACACCCCACCACCACCCGCAGATAAGGAAACCACAGTAAAAAATCTTTCTAAAGCAAACTTCACCTTACTTACGTCAGAGGTGATAAGTTTCACAGCTCCTACTCTAAAGGATAATGCTGCCCAAGATGCAGAAACCTTTACAAATGCACCTACAAGGATGCATGGATCATGCCATCCCTAGCAAAACCAAGACTCACTCCTTTAAGAGAAGGAAACCAGTTTGGTGGACCCCTGCAATAAACAGGCTATACAATAGTAGGAGGAAACTAGTTCAGAAAAAAAGCAAATCCCAAGAAGGAAAGACATCCCTGATCAGTAAGAAACCAAGGTCCCTCATGAAATCATCCAAGGCTAACATCAAAAGAAAAATAGCCAAGGATGCAAAAGATAACCACAAAGCCTTCTTTAGCTATGTTAAGAATCTAAGTGGCAACTCGCAGGTATGCACTGAACTAGTGCAAAATAGCACAAAATATACTGAACCTATTGATATTGCCAACATCCTGGCAGATAGATTCAGTGCAAACTTCACCCCCCTCTCATCTCCAAAAAGGCCCACAACAATACTGGAAAAGTGTAGTGTCCCAAAAATCACAGACACACAGGTGAAAACAGCCCTTTCAAAAGCCAAAAACACAGCGTCAATGGGACCAGATGGTGTCCCAGGCTGTATCTTGCGCGAACTACAGTGCAAACTAACCCCTAACCTAGGCACGCTGTTCAACCTCAGCCTCTCCATGGGCTACATGCCCATAGAATGGTGCACAGCAATGGTTATTCCTCTCCACAAATGAGGGGCCACAACTGGCCCTGGTAACTATCACCCTATAAGCCTGACTAGCCTGGTCTGCAAGGCTATGGAGCGCATCATCATAGAACTTATTAACAAAGCCATTGGAAACCTCCAAACACTTGACCTGACCCAGTTCGGCTTTGTTAAGGGCAGATCATGCCTACTAAACTTGGTTGACTTCTTTGAGACAGTCACCAAGGCCATAGATGAGGGAAAGGTGGTTTACACAGCCTACCTTGACCTCGCCAAGGCTTTCAACACCATTCCCCACTCGGGTATTACAGAAAAACTCACCAGCCTGAACATAAACCCCTATGTCACGAGATGGGTTGCCAACTGGCAGAACTCACATGGTAAGAATAGCAGGCTCCAGGTCCTACTCTAAACCAGTCACAAGTGGTGTCCCACAAGGCTTGGTCCTGGGAACCCTACTGTTCGGCATATAATTCTCAGAAGTACAGGCAAACACAGGAGGACTATGGCTAACCAAGGTCGCCAATGACTGCAAACTGGGAGCCATAATTGATCCTCCGGCTGACACGGATATCGTCCAAAAGGGCCTTACTGAGACAGACACCTGGTGTCAAAGTCACGGCCTCAAGCTAAATACCAAAAAATGCATAGTCATCCAATTTGGGAAAAAGAAAACACCCACGAATTACCACATAGGTGTCAGCCCCCTTAATACAGAAGAGGTAATAAGAGTTCTAGGGACCCAGGTAGACAGTAATCTCTCCTTTGACAATCATATTGCCAAAGTAGTTAGGAAATCCTTCTATGTGGCCCATCTAATTACTAAAGGGTTCGTATCTCGAAATAAAGAGGATATAGTGCCCCTCTACTCATTACTCATGAGACCCATCATAGAGTACAATGCCCCATTTGGGATGTACCTCACAAGACACTTCCAACAGCTGGAAAGACCACAAAAGTACCTCACCAAGAGGATTACTGGCCTCAAACATATGTCCTATGGAGCCCGACTGAAAAAACTCCAGCTGTACTCAGTGGCATATCGCTTATTCAGAGGTGATCTCTGCCTGACTTACAAAGCCATGTCCAACTCTGAATTAATGGACATGCTTCACCTAAATAAATCCAAGTCACTGCGAGCCATGCACTCTAGTGAGCTAAACCTCGCCACAACAATAAATAGAACATGCTGGAGGGATAGATTCCTGTCACAGAGACTCCCCATGCTTTGGAACAAAATTCCAAATTACATCAGGCAGAGCCCCTCACTAACACTCTTCAAGAGAAACTTTGACGAGTGGATGGGTAACAGAAAATACACCCCTGGGATCACTTCATTGGCTCTGCTTGACAGAGGATCAGTTAATGAATCAATTGGGTGGTGAAAGCTGACACACTCTGGCTAGGCTTATAAATGCCCTCAGGCAGATAGCCTAGTACCTACCTATGAACATCTGAAGTATTTTAGGTAAAATTTGTGGTGAATTTTTGGATTCCACAAGCTGAGCTAATAGGCAATGTGCATACTAGTGACTTAAACCCAGCATGATATTTGAATACTATTCCATGGCATGTACCGTAATACAAGTCTAGCAATTACAACCACATGACATAACAGATGTGCCTTTGCCATTCAACTCCCTAGTTCTTATTTTTTCTTCTTCTTTTTTTTCATAGATATATCTATATCTAATCTATATCTATATATTTATATCTATATCTAATCTATATCTGTATATATATATATATATATATATATATATATATATATATATATATATATATATATACACACACACACACACACACACACACACATAGGTCTACTTCACATGGTCGACATTTCAGAATGTTGAAGACCATATGGCTGAGACCATATGATCGACAGTCGAAATGTCGACCATGTAATAAAAAAAAAAAAAACATAACAATAACTTACCTTGACACTGCTAACAGGGCGGCTCTGCCCCCCTGAACTCCCCTGGGGGGCCCCACCCCCCACACCCGGCGGAACTTAAATATACCAACTCTGAGATCGCACTACAGTGCGGAAGATGGAAATTTTCCATTCCGCACTGTACGGAGATGCCAGTTGCGCATGGTCGACATTTTGAATGTCAATCATATGGTCTCAGCCATATGGTCTTTGACATTCTGAAATGTCGACCATGTGAATGGGACCCACACACATACATAGAGATGCCTTTCTACTTCTTAGTGCAATAAATGTCACCAAAGTCAACAGCAATGAGGAGGCAATAGTCAGTGTCAGGGACAGATTTTTATCATTGCTTATATATATCTTGAAAGGTGCTAGAATAACAGAATGCTGTTAGCACACATTCTCTAAGACATAAAGTCTGAAACACAAGTCGCTAACTCAAATGTCGGTCATTATTTCTGTGCAAGAAAATACGTAAATTAATTATGAGGAAACCAAAAATATGACACAAAATCTGGTGTTCTGTGAAATATTGGATCACTGAGTGGTATGCTGACTGGTGAAGCTCTAGTGTCCTCCAGCAACTATGCTACACAATCCGTTGTTTACCAAAACCATTGCCCAAAGAGACATGCCATGGCATATGGAATATTTGGACAGTCTGCAAAGATAAAATAGGGTTGGGATTAAATGAAAAAAAAGAAACACAGGTTATCAGAACTGATCTCTAACCCCCATGTGATTATCCACATATTAATCCACTGATCCAACACTGATTACATATAACACAAGCTTTATTAAACTAATTTACTTCTGAGATAGTGTTGAAGATGACATCCTTGACTACACTCTGCTGTAGCCATAAAGGGGGTGGAGGATGATAGTGGTCTGTACCCATGCTAGCCACTCATATTCAGAGGATAAAATCCCATCTTTTGCCAAAATAACAGTTTGGCATAACTGGGAAGGCAAAGTCATCCTGTTACTCTAAGAAATCTTCATAAGTGGAATGATTTTACCCTGAACAGCCATCACCCTAGCTGTCATCCTCATGGATGAAATGTGACTGCTGTACCTAGATTATGTACCTTTATTCCTTCTAAATTGTAGATAATGGCACTGACTACAAACACATGAGAGACACATTCTTACCCACTGGTTGCTGGATAGTTGGCCACTTGTGTACCTTGCAGAGAGCAAGTGAAATCAGCCAGCCACTCTACTGAACTGGCCATTTCCCTGACAGTTTCTGGATAAATATCTGCTAATCTGTCATGTTTGCTATGCCCCCCCCCCCCTTGATTGAGGGTTTGAGCATAACTTCCCTTGATAGCAAACTGTGTTTAGATAATTTGCCCTTTATAATGCAGCTCTGCTAACGCCATTGGCCATGTGCCTTTATATAGTAAATGTACCAAAAAGTGCTGCATGCCAGGGAGGTCATTCAATACCATGAACCTTTGGAGACCACTGTAGGTGCAGTTGACCAGCAACTCACAATAACTCTTTTGTTGATATGCCAAGCATCAAAACAGTGGATTAAGCCCATTCATTTAGCTAGACTTAAATCTGCCAGACTGCCATATGGTACACATTCATATCCTAAAGATGATGGAGGAAATATTCAGTTTATTTATTCATATGTATGGCAAACCAACCCTACCTTAACAGCAATGACAAAGTCAGATGTTCAAAACTATGTCTGATAATCAACAAAGTTAAGCAGACAGGACTAGATAATGCAGCACAAGACAAACTTAGCAGAACTAAAATCTTTTCCACTTTATATGTAGACAACTTAAAGCAATAGCCTACTTCACCATTAGATAAATCGCTATATAGCACAATTCTCAACAGAGCAAGTTAAGGAAGTAACAGATGTAATTGAGTATCCATTCATCCCTAATAACCCAAAACCATTATAAGGAATATAGAAAGGCAATCAGACTATTATTTAGTGGAAAGTAAAATCAGAAATGTCTGAGATAAAAAGGGTAGAAACATGGAGCTTTATTAAAATTCCCTATCCTCTGACTCCTCTTCTGCATATAAATTGTTTTAAAGTAACTTTGTCTAACAGTGTAAATATATAACAGCATTCTGCTTTCTCTATAGCTTTTGGATCACGTTCCTAGTTCACAAAGTTAATCTATGAAAATAAACAGACTGTAAAATACTCCTACTTTAATATTGTGTGTGTGTGTGTGTGTGTGTGTGTGTGTGTGTGTGTGTGTGTGTGTGTGTGTGTGTGTGTGTGTGTGTGCATGTGTGCGTGTGTGTGGTGTGTGTATATGTAAGCATATATGAGTTGAGCAAAAGACGAAAATGTATCAGCAATTGTTTTTATTAGTAGCCAGTGTTTAAAAATAAACATAAAACATGTCTGCAAGTTCAGTGTAAAAGAAAGTAAACATTTTACAACCAAATTGTGCAGTAATGTCATCATATTTATACTGGCAGAGCAAGCAAGCATAGTGTTGGTAGTTCATGGCTAATCATTCTTCCTATGACATTATACTTTGAAATGTATGTATTATTCTAGCATATTTATCTAACCTATAAGTATAGTGACCAGAAAATTATGCAGACTTACGTACTACTATTTAACTGCAAGTACCATAGCACTCAACCTGGAGACATTAAAAATCTGGACAAAGACCCTTGAAAAGTAGGGACAACCATCCAAATATCTGGAGAGCTAATTAATATTAAATGTGTATATGTAATAGCATAACTCCTACCTCTTTCAGCAGGATTTTTCGATATAATCACTCAGAAACACATACATTTAAAAATCTAAACATTATAAAACATCATGAAATTGAAGTACATTTTACTGTTAGTCAGATCACTTTGCAATGCTGCAGAATAATCACATTTTATTCCGATTATGTTTTGACTGTTTGACTGAATAGGAAAAAAGTAAACTGGTCTAGAAAATCAAATAATAAACTATTTTGCATGAAAAATTCAATAAAATGTTAGGTCCGCATCTCTCACACTGTCTCACCTCCTTCTTCTTTGCCTTTGGCCATGATTGCTACCCTTAGATCTGGTAGATCTACCAGCTGGGTATGTTCTTTATTGCAAGATCCTGTTGCCCATTTTGGTGCTTAAAAATGCTTTTTGGTTGCTATACAGATGAACGGCCACGTCCTCATTCATTTAACAACTGCAGCTCTGAATTAGGTTTCGGTTGCCATGCTGAATGTTCAGTCTGATTCACTGTTTGAATGTAGCAAACAAAGGAATGTAAACTTGAATTGCTTAAAGACAGGCATTTCTTCCATTAGTGGAATTTATGGAACAGTTGACCAGTACTTGAGGAAACACATGTTTCCAAGATGTGGACATGCTGATTCTGCCGTCACTTGGAGTCTTTGACTTGGTACATGCAACACTCATCCATAGGGTGGGTCCATTTTGCCATTGTTTAACAAAACCCAAGATGAGTTCCAGTGCTTATGATAACTGTGGGAGTCATCTGTACATTCAGCGAAAGGTCTAATAAACTGACAGCACTTTGCAGATCAAGGTCAATAATTGGTAAATACCTTCTCATTTTCAGAAGGACTGAGACATAAAATGTTTTTGCTTTCTTACAGAAGGCGTGGTCAACTACAGTGCAAACAACGCCATTGCCATTTTTATCCATATATGTTGCAACATCAGGGCCCACATAAATCTACTGCTTGTTATTATTTTTGTCCTCAAGAACAAAAGTACTGCTGACAGATGTTCTCTATAAATCCTGCATCTGCCAGTAGCTTCACATTACAGGAGTTTAATGATATCACTTAACAGACTTATAAGCTGACTGTTTCTGGCCTGTAACTGTGCATTATATTGAGCATATGGTGTGGTGCTATAGCACTACAGAAACAAGAATGTCAGTTTTATTTCATAACACTTCAGTTTATCTGTTACAATGTCTGCTTTTTTCTGAAAAGACCTCATGTGGAAGTATGACAGAAGTGCAGGTGAAATGTCCAGCATTCTCTTTACAACTTTAGCTAGACTTGACCATTAAATAGGGATATGACATATAATGTTTATGTTCTCCAGTGCCAACAAATAATTCAGACTCCTTTAATTTTCATTTATGTAATACATGAAAATTTTCAATAGCTCTATGCCTGGCTTCATAGATCCAGCTTTGATGTACCTTTGGAACATCTGCAAAATGAACAATATCAGAACCACTAGATCCAATAATTTAAATTTGGCTTGTGACATACATAAGACAAGTTGGCTACACAGAGATGTGTGTCAGAGGATCCCCATGCTTTTGAATAGACTCCACATCTATATGAAGAAGAGTCCAACCCTAACCTTATTTTAGCATAGCCTAGACCAATAGATGGAACATTGGAAATTCATTCTTGGTCTGGCCCCCATGTCTCTGATAGACAGAGGCAGATAGTAATGCCCAAAATAACATTCCGCCTCCAAGCACATAACCTCTAGAAACTTCTTAATTAGCCTACCCCCCCTAATAAACACCCATGATACACAGGGACACAATTGAGTTGGGTTGCATGGCTAGGCATATAAAGGCCTTGGTGCTTGGTGGTCATCAGACTAGTAAATACCTATGAATCTATAAATTTAAGATATTAATTTTGCTACACCTGATGTCATTACTTTCACAGTTGTTTAGAATCAAATGTCCTGTATATGGGATGGAAACCCATAATAAAGTGATGCAGATTGAGTTCTTATAAATGTAACAGTACAGAATTGCATTTACCAACCGTACAGTATAATCTTATGAATATACAGCTACACTACCTTCAGAATGTTGAATGTTTTAAGAGCTTCCATAAGGTAGCGCCATGTTACTTCACCTATTCCTGTCACATGAACAGACATGCCTAAGAATCTCAACCATTTCCTGGTTAAAAGATGGAACCTGAGTCACACAGACGTATATGTGCTCTGATCTAAGTTAATACAATAGGGCTGCTTCCAACAAACAGCTGCCAAGTCTAATTAATACTATGAACCCAATATATGTCTTCCAATGCATGCACCATTAAAAGCCCCACAGTTCATCTTTCTCACCACATTTGGATCAGTACTACCTGTTTTATATATATCAGCAATTAATCTCATCCTGCTCAGCCAATCTGGATCAGTACTGTATGATTTTATGTGTTTCAGCTGATGATGTTCTGTAGAAGCCCATTGTTGTCTACCAGTAGGGTGACAAGTGTCACTTTGAATTTTACTAGTTTCAGAGATAAACTGGATTGTTGGGCTGGGGCAGCAGACATCTCAGTTACTTTCCTTCTAGGTGCAGCATGCGTTACTTTTGTCTTGTGCTTCTATATATGTATGTGCCTCTGCAGACCATAGCGTTCTTCGTGGTCAGTATTAATATTACTGTCGCATACATTACAAAAAGTAAACCCTGGCCTGTGCCCTTTTGGGGCCTCCCAATTGTATGATATCTTCAAGCTGTTTAAAGTGAAGACATGCAGTTCCTTAGAAAAAATAAATAAATAAACTTCTTTTCAATATGCTGATAATAATTAACTTGGAAGAGGCATTTTAGCCACTGGCAGATATGACTGAGAACAACTGTTACATTTTCCACCCTTTTCTACCTTCACGTAACATCTCTACTTGCCATTTAAAAATGGACACAGGTTGTGTTCATAGCTAAACTGCGCATGCTTGGTACACCAGAAAAAAACTTTCTTAAGTTCTTCTGTAAAATTAAAGTCAAACATTGCATGGTTACCAGTACATGCTCACTACAGAAGACATGATATGGCCCAGGACAGCTAGCCAGCCGTGAGGGTATGGTAATTATTTTCAGAAGTAGATATTAACTCTTGAACCAAATTTGTTAGATAGACAAGTAAACAGGATCAAAGCAGAATGAACAGTATCAGGTTTTAATCAAGTCAACCTATGCAAGTGCATTAGTACTGCAAACTTTGAATGGCATACTTCAAAATTCTATAATTATGATTTAAAATTTCCTTTAGGCAAATGTATTTGTTTATTTATTTGGTAATTAGACAACCTCAATAGTTACAAGAATGACCAAGAAGTATGAATGTGATTTATCAACTTATTCATAGTCACATAGTATGCACTTTCCCGGTCAACAGATATTAAATAAATATTTTACAGTATAGTGCCTGACTTTTCAGACTATGTGAGGCTAACTTCTTCTGTTTGCCAAGCAAAGTGCATGCACTCATTATAAGAATTGCAGCATCTCAAGGATAGTTCTCGATTTCTCTGAATGTCTATATTTTCCTACTCCCAACTGGCAAATTTCCTCCCACAGGATCACATGCATATAGCTTGTCATAGAATGAAAAGTTTATGTGTCCATTTTTTATTCACCCAGAAACATTGCATGTAAAGTTGCAAAAATAATTATATCATTTACATGAAAACTGAGCTAGCTTATTTATTGTATTAAAAAAAAAAATTGTAGTAATTAGATATGTCAAAGATTGCTTCATATACAAAAATATAATAAGAATGCCAGTTGAAATGTATTAGTCACCTTTGTAAGCATCTTTGTTTTACAGGTAATTTAATTTCCTATTATACTCCTCATGTTAAAGTTACAAGTGATATTACAAAAAATGAAGGCCACTGTTATTCAATTTTTTTTTTAATTTGACTGTTAACTTGTAGATATTGGACAATGATTTAAACATAACTGAAAAGTACAATAGGTAAGCAAAAAACAACTTTCTTGTTTAGAGGAGCTTCTAACTTACATTGTGGTTTCACTCCTACTTCATCAGCTGTTAATCCTCAGTGTGAGGTGTTCCACATACAAGGACTAGTTGACGACTTGTCTTTCTAAGAATTGTGAAGCTATTTGTCCAGATCCCCCATGAAAACACACCACACCATGCCATCTTGGCATAACAGGACCTTTATTAATCAAATGTTATGAATCACTTAATTTATTAATCACAAATATAATACATAATGCCAAACATAAATTACAGTAGACAGTGTCACCCCCTCACCTCCATCCCATCATAATGTAAGCAGAGTTACCCAACCACTTACTTACTCAAACTTTATACCAAACGCAACATGACACTGCTTACTTCAATAACCAACCACCTGGTAAGATCTAAAACATAAACACCAGAGGGGGATCAGAGGAGTGGTATCCTAGCCCCTCTTATCCTCCTGCCAACCCACACACAGATGTAAAACCATAGCATGCCAGCTGACAAAAAAAATGAGGACATGGAGGGTGGGCAGCAAGTCCACAACTAAATGTGATATCCCAACCCCACTGCTCCTGCACAAAACAAAGTTAACTCCTCCTTGCCATTGCCTCACTTCCTGTCCAACCAGCTCTTCTCCTTATCCTTAAACCTTCCTCATTTGTAACACTTCAACAACACCTTCATCCACTTAACTCTTAAGAACTCTTCTGCCACCCCACACATCTCACCCACCCCACTCCAAATCCTAAAGGTGTCTCTGGACAAATTAGTTTGCATACAAACTGCATTTGTCCAGATTCCCAAGAAACCACACCATTTTGGCATAAGATCACCTTTATTAATCAAAATGAATTAAATACAGAATATATTAAACAGAAATATATTACATAACTTCAAACATAAATTACAGTAGGCAGCGTTGCCCACTCACCTCCATCCCACCATAATGTAGGCAGCATTACCCAACTGCCCACTTACTCAAGCTTCATACCAGAAGCAGCATGACACCACTCATTTCAATAACCAACCACCTTGTAAGATCCAAAACATAAACACCAGAGGAGGAACAGAAGAAGGATATCCCTGCCCCTCTTCTTTCCTTGTCAGTCTGACACAGGCTGTTCCCCCTTGAAATACTACAATGCTTCCACCAAACTTTCCAAAAATAATGACAGGTGCCCAGTGAACTGGTCCAAACCCATCTCACCCATGTGTATTCCATCCTTCCTAAACCACACTGGATCCCTATCATCAAAGTACCTATGATCAATAATACGAATGCCCAAGTGGCTCAAGTGCCTCGAAAGCCTAAGGTTAATGAAGCACCAGGCATGCTCAATACCCATATAATTGCCCACATTCCTCCCAAACCAAATGTGGTACAATTTCTGTCCACAAATAATCATGGAGGGGAAACCCATTACTTAAACTTGCCAAATCCCTTAATACCTTAAACATTAACTGCTGTTTTGGGATAACCCCTAAGTCATTACCTGCTAAGTGGGTTATTAGAATATGTTGAATCCTAATCTGACCTCATATGTCTGGAAACTTATACTCAAGTTGGTGCCACCTGAGTCCTCTAACACCATGCCAAACACTCTCCACCCAAATTGCCACACCCCCAGCTTGTTTCCATCAGGCCTAATCATGGTCCACTTTGCAGCCCAATAAATATAAGAATGATTCAATATGAACACTTTTCTGCTTCAAAAAATATTTAAACAGAGCAGACAAATAAATCATCTAATATAAGACAAAAATGTCCCATATGACCAATGCCCCACCCTGTTTATAACCTCCACTGACCTACTTTCCCAAACCAGACCTGATGCTCTTCCAGTGCAAAAAGATTGAATAGAAAACCACTCTCCCTGGAAGCCCACACACTGAAAAGCCTTCCTTATCAAACACAAAAACTAATTTTCTCCTATCACCTTTCCACCTCCACAACCAAAAAAACAAATTATGCATTGTCCCACTGTGCAATAACTGTAAACTCCTGGCCCATAATACTGGACACATGGACTCGTCCTTACCTGCCTGCAACACAATCTGCACCATTGCCCACCTTATCTTTTTCTATTGGTGCAACCATATCTCTACTGAAGAAAGAAATATAACAACATCCTGGCACACCAATGAAACCAGCAACTCATTCACCCTAAATGCTCTACTATACATCCACACAGACAAGGTAACTGACAGTGTATAATCCACAGAATTCCCTTTAAATAACTATAGGCTGTCAACAACACCTTAAGGGCCTGCCTTGTTATCAGCAAATGCCTATCCGGCTTGCTACCATTAATCTCACCCCATCTTTTCAACATTTGCTTTATCCCCCATGACTTTGTCAAATCCTGTAAATCAGTTAACCATGCAAATATGCTGATAGCAGTCAAGTCCACCCTGAATGACTGAACTGCCCTTCCCTTCATCCAAGCCTTAAATAAGTACTGCAGCAACAACTTTACTGACCAAACACTCTCTTCTTCTGCCTCAAGCAACTGCAATACAAACTCATAAAATGCAGATAATGCCCTACCATACGCCTTCTTTATTGAATTCACCCATGATTCCTGAATCAGCCATCCTGTCACTTCAGCCCAACTTACCATACCTCCTCCAACAACATGACTGGTTCAGCATGTGTCTTAGGAGCCAATTGTTGAAACCCATGAAACTGAAAGCGAACAAGGCTATTAGCAATCACATTCTTAGTACCAGGCAAGTAAACACTTGAAAAAGAAAAAAAATATCTACAAACTGCAATACCAGTTTCCACAAAACTAACAAAAGTAACCTAAATTTAGCCATTTCTGACTTTAACACCCTAACCACTGCCATATTGACTGAATTAAAAGTCACCTTCCTACCAAATCAGTCTTACCCAACTGTCAAAGTCACCCAAATAAGCAACAATTCTAAGAAGGCCACATCATTCCTCCACTCATCCTCCAAATTATCTGGCCAATGAACCTCAAACCATTCCCCATTTAAATATACCCCATCCCTTTTTCCCCTTGTAGCATCTGTAAAAAACTGCAATTCTTACTGATTGACCCAGTCTTCCTGCCAAAATAAAATGCCATTGAAACAGTGCAAAAATGACAACCACAATTTTAAATCTGCTCAGACAAGCTTGGTAATCCTTACCCAATGATACTTACTTCTTCCGCATTGTAACAAGAATGCCACCTACCTGCAAATAGTTCAACCAGGTCTAATTGCATGAGATACAAAGTTCAAGATCCCCAAAAGCTCCATGATGTACTTGATCTGAACTTTGTCTTTAGCTATTACCCACATGATCTTTCTTTTTAATCACACTATCTTCTCAAAAGGAAGAGAAAACAATCCCCGCCCAGCATTCATCATCAAATCCAAAAAACATAATGCCTTGGCAGGGCCTTCCAACTTCTGCTTCACCAAGGGAACATGCAACTCTTCACAATTGTCCTGGAATACCTGCATACCTTCTGCTGCTCCTGTAAAACCTTCACCCACTAACAGAAAATTATCAGGGTAATGAATGGCCTTCTGAGAATACACCCGTTGCTGCCAGACCTAATGAAATGCAGAGCTAAATTTCTCAAATGTAGCACAATCCACTGAACAACACATGGATGTGGCCTTGTCAAAATAAAATTTTCTGTCCACAGCCATGCCCAATAATGGCCATTCTTCTGCCCACATGGGCAGCAAGTGGAATGCAGATTAAATATCAGTCTTTACTAACCTCAGATCCTTAAACCCTTTAATCATTGCCACTGTATCATCTAATGAGGCGTACCTAACCTCTGCATCATCCCTACATATAAAATTATTTATAAATTCGCTTTGAGGAAAAGACAAATGGTATGTCAACCAAAATTCAACAGGAACCATCTTAGGGACCAACCCCAATGATGACACTTTGAAACTGATAAAAGGAGGGTAGTCAAAAGGGACTAGTAACCTGCCTGTGTTCGATTCATTCTCAACCAAACCTGTCAATACCACCACTTTCCCACACATGGAACATAAATTCCTATAAACTAAGCCATCCCCACAAACTTCCGACTGGATTAAAAACCCCAAAATCAACTCAGCTGCACTATCCGATTCTGGAAAGTGAATCATCATTTGACATAATACCTGCACCTTAATGGGTGAATGGAAAAGCTGGTTTACCCCTCTGCCCTCGAAAAGACATTCCTCCCCTCTGTTTGCTATGTCAGATTCCACCCAATGCTGCACATTTCATGTCCTCTAAACCCTTGCAGGTGCTGTAATGGGGAGGGTAAGGACCTAGTGCTGGTCAAAAAAGAGCGCCCATGGATCAAAGTCCCCTCCCAATGGCCACACAAATATGCTGGGTACACACCAGCACGAATTGAGCAATTATGTAAAAATCTGCATGCTGCCTATGTGCATCACCCCACATCAAATGCCCAACATACATCACCCGTCTCTCCCCCTAACTTACCCAACTGGAAGAAACCCCCCCAAACTATCCATCTTTGTGGCCAGCAAAATAGTAGGGTGTCTCACTTTCTATCTCAACTACTGATCCATGTCTTTCTGCTTGTAGAACAGTTGATAATACAACATCCATGTGTTCCCAGCATGTAACTGTTGAGCGTCATAAATCATATGAAAATAAGTCAAAAGTGGTAAGGCCTGCAAATTATCCTTCTCCAGCAACCCACCATATAATACACAAAACCAAGTACCCAGTTCTCCCACATCCTAGCTGTAAGACTTCAAACCCTCCTCCACCCCAACACACCTAACACTGTCAAGAGATCCTTGTTATTTGCTATGTCAGATTCCACCCAATGCTGCACACCCTCCACATCAATTAACTCAAATATGGCAGCATGCTCACCTTTCCAGATTTTCTGTTTAACAGACATAGGAATATGCAGGGTCAGAACATCCCCCCATGTTTACTAAAGCCTGAGTAGCTTACTAGTCCCCTGGTCACATCCCAGAATCAGAACCCACATCATGCGGTGATGAATCACACCTGTTCAAACTTGACCCTGGATTCCCCAAGAAGGATACCATACTATTGCCCCCAAGCACCACCTCAATCTGCCCCTGCCCCACCTCCCCAAAGGGATAGCAATGAACACCTCTATCCATAATATCACCATTTTGCAATACTTGATCTATATCCCCACCAAGACTTCCACTCCCAGGACCCGACAATTCTGCACTACCTCTATCTAATCCTGACATAATATCATTACCTGCAATTGTATCCAAATCTGCTCCACTGCCAGAATATCCACTACACACCAACTGCTCGCTTCCCTCTTGCAACTGGAGTCTTATTTGCTGCCTGTGCTTGCCTTTTCCTCCTAGATGTACAGGATGGATTTGATATAGAGGACTCACCAAATGGCATTTCTCAAAACAATTCCTTTGCTTGAGCCACAATCGTCATCCATCTATGCTTCATACTGTGAGATTTTGCCATCTGCAAAAGAAAGAAATGCATTGACCACCAGAATTATTGTAACCTTAAAACAAGCTCATTCATAAGTAGTAGACTAGCTTCTCTTGGGGCCCTTAAACCCTAAACTATTTCCTTTTCCAGAGCTAATAAGCAACCCTGCACCTCACTCCTGCAAGGTAAAAACCATTAAACTGCACCATCATACTGTTCCACTGCACAGCCCCTCACAGAATGTCCAGATCTTTGCCTCATATTCTTTTTTGTTTCTCAAAAACATGGCCTCCTTGCAAATCACTGGTAAAACCTTGAAGGCTGAAATCAGAAGAATAATGGCAAATGTTTGAGTCTCAGACTTTATACCCTTTTCAAAACTTTTAATAATGCAAAACCTGTCAGACCATCAACTTTCTAGGCTTTTAAGGGCAAAATTTAAGTAGTGTTCTTGTGGTTTTTTTTTGTGCCTTTGTCCCCACATATTTATGGCTTTGTCTGGATTTCTTGCTGCCAGAACACCAAAAATGAGAACCCCCTTACAAAGGAGTTAATGGTTAAGTGGCTTAAGCCACAACTGCACATGAGCAGCAATGAACCATTACTTGTGGCTGCTTCTCAGACCATGAAATTGCTATCTTACAGCCAACACACCAATTACTGCCAGAAGAGCTAAAAACTGCTGTCTGCTAAGTACAACACGCAGAGAAAAAACAACATTCAACACTCCCCAACCAACAATAAAAAAAGGAGTCAATTAAAAGTGCAACTGACAGTTCCACAATGCTCGCACAGAAATTTGACCCCAGTCATAATAGACACACATGGTATCACCCCAACACAGACCACATAATGCCACAAATGAATTAACCAATGAGTAACGAAGGCCAGGATCCATAACAACACTTGTGACGGGACTCCAAAGACAAAAAAAAAAAAAAACACACCAACGATTTAACAGAAAGCAGCTCTTGACCACCCAAAACTGCCCCGAACCAGGAACTACAAACAAAAGAATACGAGAAATTCAACATGAATCCAGTGATAATGACACCTGAAAAAATCTCCACTTCCCTAATTAAAAGCTGCTACCTGCTGACCTACTATATGTCACCACAAGCACACTCACAGATAAAATGAAAAGCCTGGAATGCCTGTGCATGTAAAGTGTGAATTCTTCATTTATGAAATGTAGTGTTCAAAAACACTGAAAATTAAGGGTAACCCGAATCCAAACAATATACAACAGCCATGTTCTCATGTTCATAAAAGTGGTATCAAAAACACACAAAAAAAACAGACACCCTACAAGCTCCTACAACTTTCAGACCAAACTTAATGCAAGGCCAACCTACTCCACAGTACCTACTGGTCATCAGGTTCAATCCTAAATGTGATATCCCCACCCCACTACTCCTCCACAAAACAAAGTTAACTCCTCCTTACTATTACCTCACTTCCCCTCCAACCAGCCCTTCTCCTTAACCTTGACCCATCCTCGTCTGTAACACCATCTGCAACAACACCTTCATCCACTTAACTCTTAAAAACTAGTGTTCCACCCCACCCCAAATCTTACCAGGGTCTCTGGACAAATTAGCTTGCATCCAAACAGCATTACTCATGTTTTTAGCATGGAAATAGAGAAGCTTATTAATTGATTTAGTAGTGAGACATTGTGGGTTCAGCATTCATGATAACATGGAAGGGACTTTCATCTCTGAGAAAAAGAAAATCAGAGGGTCATTCATATCAAAAAATTAAAATGCAAAAACACCATAACTATTCAATCAAAAATTGTATAATTTAACATTCTGTATGGTAAGCAAGTTAAATCCAAGACCAAAGGTTTGGTAACTAGAGCATGATTTATTAATTGCTGACACATGCAATTATCAAGCTTAAAATGCTTAGTACAAAGCCAAACGGTTCTCTGTGCCACAAAAATCCTACACTATATCTCAGAAGTTTTGTTGCAATAGATTGTCATTATGGTTTATTTTAATTTCTATAAATGTAAGATTGCCTATGTCATGCATGAAAATTTAATAAAGATGTTTTTGTTTAAAAAAAATAGTGGTGGCATATCACATCCTTAACTCATTACATCCGAGTGACTCCTCCAGGTGCATGTGCAGTTAACTCTTACTGACACCTCTAGGAGTCAAGCATTGCTTGTTCATAGTTACAGCAAAAATTCTAAAACAATGCTATGTATAAGGTTTTAAAATATTTCATCTTAAAGCTTACACAATGGCAAACTCAACTGCAGTAATACTGACTTATGTTTAGTGCAGATAAATAGATATTACCTGTTGTTTTTTATGATATTAATTTATATAAATATAATTTTCACAATTTTCTGAATATCTCGATAACCAAGTAACACAGACAGACCCTCTTAGCCTCGTATGAAAGTTCTCAGCTAGATGAAGAAAATGTTGCTGACAGTATGTGTGTAACTTGAGTGGTTGCCGAGATATTGTAAGTTGTATACAAAATATTACAAATGATGTATTAGTTACTGTGTTTACTGTGACTTATAACATTTGGTTTAAGATCTAGAACCTGAAGAATACTACCACTATAAAAATAGTTTGTCCTGAAGAGTTTGCCATTTATACTTCTTATATAATCTCTATGGTTCCAGAATGAACATCTGTTTGAAATATGAGGACATAATTTGATTATGTCAAAAGGCTTAGGCTCTGCCCATTGGAAGTTAAAGTGCAAACTTCCTGAGCTCCATTCCAGTGAATGAGTTAAATGTACATCAATCCCAAAATTATATTCACTGAAATAGCCTAACTATAAACTACATCAAGTTGTCTCTATGCTTGTACCCCCTCTATCTGAAGGACAGCTGCAATGGTACAAGCTGTCCGCTATCATACAACTGGAGGAAAGCAAAAATGCATAGTTTTTGAGTAGTCCTAGACAAAAAAAAAACGCTTTCAAATTTAGTGCACGCTGTTTTCACAGAAAAAAAATCTTACTAATAACTTCAATATGTTTTAACAATCATTTACAGATCTACAAAAGAAAGGATCTATTTGACTTCCTTTCTCCATACTTAGCCCAATCCCATTGTTAACCCTCAGCATTTAGTAATCGGATGTGCAGTGCAGTTGGTGAAAGCTACCTCCAAAAGGCTTAGGTACAGAGTAATGCTCTGAACTTGATGTGTCACTCCATGCCAGAGCG
Organism: Protopterus annectens; assembly: GCF_019279795.1. Taxonomy (NCBI): domain Eukaryota; kingdom Metazoa; phylum Chordata; order Ceratodontiformes; family Protopteridae; genus Protopterus; species Protopterus annectens. The sequence goes on from NC_056735.1 coordinate 918,277,001, forward strand.
AAAAGGATCATGTATTAATAAGGACTGGTGGAGACTTGTACCTGATTCCAAAGGAAGAATCGGGCTTATCTCACCAAAATAATTTGACAATGTATATTAGTGAAGTGCGCACATGTGTGTGTGTGTGTGTGTGTGTGTGTGTGTGTGTGTGTGTGTGTGTTGTGGGTGTGTGTGTAAAGCATGCCACTTCCACTGATGTCAGCACCTGCAATTAATCTCATGTTGTCATGGAGACAGGAATCATGCAATTTCATTCAGGCTTTAACTACATATCGTTTCCTCACACTAGTCTGTAATTTAAACTATTAGCAGCTCTTTGAACATATCCTTTTTTGGGCCAATGTAGCCACAATTGAACTTGTAAGACAGAGCTTTGAGTAGTGGAAGCCAGGTGATGATGAAATACTTTTGGAAAGGATGAAGCAGAGAGCAATAACAGACGTAAATATGTTTCTTGATCACAAATGTTCTCAGATATAGCCCTGTTGTAGCTGAAGTTCACAATTAATTCTGTATGTGTTCAACTAGAATTGTATATATTTCCATAACTTATAGTATCTTCCTTTTGCTAGGATAACAGTCCTTCAAGATGGCAGTCTACGAATCATGAATGCGTCCAAATCAGATGAAGGAATTTATATCTGCAAAGTAGAAAATGTGTTTGGTTCAGCTGAAATGGTTGTTTCTTTATTTGTGAAAGGTACAGACAATTTAATATTACAATATTTAAAACTTAATGCATAACATGAAAGTGAAAAAGCTGCATTTAGTAAGGCAAGAAAATGTGCTTTCATTTTTCTGGTAAAATAGGTCCTAGTTATTCTGGGACAACATTAGTGAAAACAGATTTGATAGGGGATTGATTTGTGGCATACTCCGCTTTCCTGTTGTTGCATACAGAATTCTGAATTAACAGTAAAATATGAGCCACAAAGGGAAGAACTGGCAAGGACAACTCTGGGAAATCAGCAAACTGACTCTTTTATGACTCATTAGATCTGATGAGTGGAAAATACCTCACTCCATAGGTGCATAATCACTGAACATTTCGACTTTGACCTTGTGTGACTCTCAACCTCTGTTTCATGTATTGAATTAAAATGTTTTGAATGAGGCCATATGCTACATCTTTCAGAATTTGAATTCATTGTTCTGAATAAGCACATATGCTTTTTCAATTATGGTTGCTTTTTTATTGAATCTCACTTCACTGACTAAGAAATGACTGAATAAATTTAACTAAAAACACATTCGACTGAAAACTCAGTTCATTGAGTAGCACTGACTGGAAAACTTTTTGTACCAAGCATACCCTAAAACCCTATTTTGTTTTTGCAGGGGGGAGTCACCCCCACTGCATTGCAGGGGATTTGCCCCATACAATCCCTTACATAAACATATTAACTCCTCAGGCATACAACAGTGGAGGAAAGAGGAAAAAGGTGCACAAAGTGAATCATTGCTACCCCCCCCCCACACACACACACACACAGACACACACTATTTCAAAATACTATGCCCTTGGTCACAAAACACCTGAGAAAAGAGAAAAACATATACAGTGTGAAACACTGCTTCTTTTAATTTTCAATCATGATTCATTCAAATGAGTTTTCAATTAAATGTGATTTCAGTCAAATTTGTTCAGTAAGTTGTGATTCAGTCAAAACAACTGCTACTTCTATTCAAAAATAGCTATAACACATTACTGTTGTTTTGGTATTAGGCCATAAACTGTGCTCCATTTTTATTATAAACAAAGTAATTCACTGTCCTGACTTCAACTCCTACATCCTCAGCTGACTATTAGATTTTTAGGTATATCATACCCCTAAACCTGTTAATGCAAGAAATCTGGACAAAGCAAAAACAATGGTGGAACAATTTTTAAATATTGGGTTACAGAAATATCGAAAGTTGATATAACAGGATTTGCATAAGCATACATTTTCTGAAGGGCATGAAATCTGAATCTCAAATGTCTGTCATTATTTAGTGACTTCAGTCCTCAATGACTTACCTGAAAACTATAATTTTTATTAAGACCAAACCAAAAAAAAAAAAAAAAAACAATGAAAAAATTTAGACATTTGGACAATTGAGAGCTGTGTGTGTACTAGGTGAATCAAATGACTGCTACCATAGGTAAACACCAGCAGTGTGTAAAACTGACAGAGAGAAAAGATGGTGTCGGGTTTGATTGGACAGAGGAGGGCTGTCCATTAGTAGGAAAGGCAAGGTGAAGGGGTGGCTGCATGAGGGTAATAAAAGGTGAGCTCACATCTAATTCATCCTATTTCTGTAACATACGTCACGGAGTGCAAATCTACACATCGTTCTCTGCCTTTGACTAGGGTGAAGCTGGACTATGAGCTAATATAAACTCGCTGATGCGTATACTATGTAAAAGAATCAAGTACACCTAACAAATAAGTAAATAACAACTTTCAATATTATAATTTAATCACACACTTTCAAGCATGCACCTAGTATACTTTAAGAAAAAAATTCATGTTCACTACATTCCATGAATCACCTTATTACTATATCATAAAAAGTTTTTTTTACATTTAATACATTTCAACATAAATGGATTTAATTACTTAGTACAGCTTAATGAGCTTAGTTTTAATTTTGGAACGCAATTTGTCCATTGCCTGTAAAATAATTGCATTTATATTTGACCTCCAGTTAACTTAAAAATTAAATATTGAATTATTTATCCTCAATATCTTTATATCAATATCTCAACACACACACACACACACACACACACACACTTATATGTTTGGGTGTAGAATCTTTGGCTGAGGACTCATTTCACTGAGCATTGAAAAAGAAGGTACAGCTGATTGAAACATAGCTGATTGAACTATAACTTATTTTTTACTATGCAAGTTCATGGAAGAGTTCGGATTTGGTGACTTTACCTTCTGTATATATATATATATATATATATATATATTTATATATATATATATATATATATATGTATATATATATATATATATATATATATATATATATATATGTATATATATATATATATATATATATATATATATATATATATATATATATATATATCATCATCATCTTCTTTCGGCTGTTCCCGTTAGGGATCACCACAGCAGATCACCTGTTTCCATTTCTTCCTGTCCTCTGCATCTTGCTCTGTCACACCAACCACCTGCATGTCCTCTCTTACCACATCCATAAACCTTATCATAGGCCTTCTGCTTTTCCTGTTACCTGGTAGCTTCATCCTTAGCATCTTTTTCCCAATATACTCAGCATCCCTCCTCAGCACATATCCAAACCAATGTAATCTTGCCTCTCTGGCTTTGTCTCCAAACCTTCCAACCTGGGCTAACCCTCTAATATACTTATTCCTAATCCTGTCCAACCTCGTCACACCCAGTGCAAATCTTAACATCTTTAACTCTGCCACATCCAGCTCAAACTCCTGTCTTTTTGTCAATGCCACTATCTCCAACCCATATAACATAGCTGGTCTCACTACCCACTTGTAGACCTTCCTTTTCACTCTTACAGGAACTCATCTGTCACAAATCACTCCTGACACTCTTCTCCACCCACTCCATCCTGCCTGTACTCTCTTGTTCACCTCTCTTCCACACTCACCATTACTCTGAACTATTGACTCCAAGTATTTAAACTCATCCACCTTCGCCACCTCTACTCCTTGCATCCTCACCATTCCTCTATCCTCCCTCTCATTCACACACATATATTGTCTTAGTCCTGCTGACCTTCATTCCTCTTCTCTCTAGAGCATATCTCCATTTCTCGAGGGTCTCTTCCACCTGTTCCCTACTCTCATTAAAGATCACAATGTCATCTGCAAACATCATAGTCCACAGGGACTCTTGTCTGATCTCGTCTGTCAACCTGTCCATCACCATTGCAAATAAGAAAGGGCTCAGAGCTGATCCTTGATGTAACCCCACCTCCACCTTAAACGCATCCATCACTCCCACCTCAGACCTCACCACTGTCACACTGCCCTTGTATATATCCTGTACCACTCTTACATACTTCTCTGACACTCCTGACTTCCTCATGCAATACCACAACTCCTCTCTAGGCACCCTGTCATATGCTTTCTCTAAGTCTACAAAAACACAATGCAACTCCTTCTGACATTCTCTGTACTTCTCCATCAACACTCTCAGAGCAAATATTGCATCTATAATGCTCTTTCCCGGCATGAAACCATACTGCTGATCACTTATCATCACCTCCCTTCTTAACCTAGCTTCCACTACTCTTTCCCATAACTTCATGCTGTGACAGATCACTTTAATCTCTCTGTAGTTACTACAGCTCTGTACATCACCTTTATTCTTAAAAATCGGTACCAAAACACTTTTTCTCCATTCCTCAGGCATCCTCTCGCTTTCTAAGATTTCATTAAACAAACTGGTTAAAAACACCACTGCCATTTCACCTAAACAACTCCATGCTTCCACAGGTATGTCATCTGGACCAACAGCCTTTCCATTCTTCATTCTCTTCATAGCTATCCTTACTTCCTCCTTGCTAATCCATTGTATTTCATGATTCACTATCCCTACATCATCCAACCTTCTCTCCCTCTCATTCTCTTCATTCATCAACCCCTCAAAGCACTCTTTCCATCTCCTCAACACACTCTCCTCGCTTGTGAGTATGTTTCCCTCATTATCCTTTATCACCTTTACCTGCTGCACATCTTTCCTAGCTCGGTCCCTCTGTCTAGCCAATCGGTACAGGTCCTTTTCTCCCTCCTTAGTGTCCAACCTTTCATACAATTCTTCATATGCCTTATCCTTAGCCTTCGCCACCTCTCTCTTTGCCATGCACCTCATCTCCTTATCCTCCTGTCTACTTTCTTCATCTCTCTGACAATCCTACATCTTCTTTGCCAACCTCTTTGCCTGTATACTCTCCTGTACTTCCTCATTCCACCACCATGTCTCCTTGTCATCCTTCCTCTGTCCCGATGCGATACCAAGCACCTTTCTAGCCATCTCCCTTACTAGCTCTGCTGTAGTTACCCAAATATTTGGTAACTCTTCACTGCCGCCCAGTGCCTGTTTTATCTCATCCCTGAACTCAACCTCACAATTACCCTTTTTCAATTTCCACCATTTGATCCTTGGTGCTGCCCTCACAGTCCTCCTCCTCTTCTTGATCACCAACGTCATCCTACAAACCACCATCCTATGCTGCCTAACTACACTTTCTCCGGGCACCACTTTACAGTCTCCAATCTCCTTCAGACTGGCCCTCCTACATAAGATATAATCTACCTATGTGCATCTTCCTCCACTCTTGTATGTCACCCTATGCTCCTCCCTCTTGTTAAAATACGTATTCACCACAGCTATGTCCATCCTTTTCGCAAAATCCACTACCATCTGACCTTCTGCATTCCTTTGTTTAACACCATATCTACCCATCACTTCCTCATCCCCTCTGTTCCCTTCACCAACATGCCCATTGAAATCTGCTCCAATCACCACTTTCTCACCCTTGGGTACAGTCATCACCAATTCATCCAATTCACTCCAAAATTTTTCTTTCTCATCCATTGACACCCAACTTGTAGAGCATAAGCACTAACAACATTCATCATTACGCCATCAATTTCTAGCTTCATAAACATCACTATATATATATATATATATATATATATATATATATATATATATATATATATATATAAATATATATATATTCTGTATACACAGCTATACAACAGGCTATAATTTTTAGTTATCTGTCCATGTGTTTATGTGTTTGTGCAAAAAGAATAGATCTCAAATGTGCCTGATCTTGAATTTGCCTCATAATTTTATTCTGTGCCTGATAAAATCTGTGTTTTCCTTACAAATTGCTGTCGACTGCAGTCAGCAGATAATGACAGATGTAAGTTTGGATCTGACACTTTCAAAAAATGCTTGTTAATGAAAAATCCCTTATATTAGCAGCTTTTTAATTATATTAGAACAATAAAATATATCCCTGATTTTGGGACATTGTTCCTGATTCTTGAGCTAAGTGGTTGAAAGGTCATGGAGGTTGTGACACTCTGGACCAGTAGTGAAGGAACCTGAGATATCACCACTGACACTGGAGAAGGACGTTCACTTGGAACAGACATGAATACACCCAGTATTTCCAGATGCAGTTCTCTGCATCAAGCACAATTCCCCTTAAGAGTACACAGGGGCCACACTCAGTCAGGGGAGGGGGTGGTTCCTCCCCCTCTCTCTCTCTCTCTCTCTCTCTCTCAAGATCCTTGATAAGAATCCCCACTGGCACAGCTGTACAGTTGAGACTTCAGCTGACTGTCCAAGCCAAGTCCTCTACCAATCTCTCTGTGAAACCAGTGCTTTGTCTCCCTCTGCCCAGCAGCTGACACACACGCTCTTTGAAATTTGATTTACACATACATACACACACACACACACACACACACACACACACACACACACACACACACATACACACACCTGGGAAAGGCTGGCACAGATTTTCTAGCTATGTCCTATTCTGCCCAGACTATAAGGTAGATACACTGCCACCAGATACTCCACAGCCAGCTACTCTAAGGCTCTTACAAGGGTACCAAATTATACTAAGTGAAATATTTATTAATACAAATGATAGTGTATGGCCAATGCAGTATGGCTTTCAGGAGTGGCCAGAGAGTCACAAGATAGATATAAGTACACTCAACATTTAAAATATTCTCTAAAGGACCAGCCACAATGAAACATTTAAGTATATTTAATAATGAATAATAAAATACATGAAAATACTAAATATCTATTTACAGTAAACACCAGAGTGTCAAGTCACAGGAAGTATTAAAATAACACAAACAGATTCACACAGATACAGAAAAACAGTATTTAACTAATCTCACTATATTTTCCTGACTGATCTAAAGAACTACTATTCCCTGGTCACTTACTAGAGCAAGGCAGGGTGAATAGGTAAGGGCGGTCCTTCCTTGTCAGGTTCCAAAAACAGAGTGCTATAAGACTTCATTCTCAACTAGTATTAATACATTATTTTAGTGGTGGGTTACAGAATGACATCACATACATCTGGTCATGTGATGTATGGTTCCCATGGCACCTCCCTTGGCTAGAAGTTGCCAGGATTTGGCACATACATGCCAATAATACACACACACAGGTAGAGCTTGCTAAGATTTGTTGCAGCTTCTGGAAGTCATAAAACCATAAAACACTTACATTCTTCCAGCATAGCAATCAGTTCACCCCAAAGACAATACAAGAGGCTTCCTAGTACAGATTTTTGTGTCTCTGGCTGCATTAAGAACTGTAAGATACAATCTTTATCTCCTAAGCTAGGTAATTTAATTTAAAATTATTTTCAAAGTTAGGTGGATTGATATTAACCTCTTCGGCAGGGCACACTGTTGGTACATTTTTAACCAAGCAGCTTTACAGATACATTTTTCAACCCAAGCATCTGTACAAATCAGTTTGATATACAAATGACATATAATTCTTTACAAAATTCCAGCTAGCTGTGCTGGCATATGTTGCACATCCAGTGGCCTACTTCTCCTGGCATAGCTGTCAATACCTCACATCATCACATCTCTCCCACCTTTGAAGAGTCATGCTAGTTTTTCAATTGTTCATAGTTCATAGTTTAGTACTAAGCTAACTGCTCTTGTGAGCCATTTTAAGCCTAGCCAATTATCCCTTGTGAGACTCAAACCCTGCACCTTGTGTTTGTAAGGCAAACACCTTAGCAATTAAGCCACACTCCCAACCCCTTGACCCTTGAGAAACATTGCTTGAAGGGAACAAGCCTGTCTGGGAATATGTTAACCCATGCCCTGTCTTTAGATCCCATCTGCCTTGGCATTGCTGAACCTACTACAGTGCTGCTTTGTCATGTCATATTCCTGCAGCCCTAGGCTCCACCTTAGTAACATGGCCTTTTACCAGCTGGCTCAATGTACCCATATACCCCCCTCATACTCCTCCTGCCGTGTACTGCAAATACTTAGCAACAAAGCCTCCCTATCATGGTAAGGTTTCATCATGTTAATATGGTACAATTTGGACCCCTTTCTCCTGCAATTCTATTCTATCATGTAGTTAATATCACTGAACTTCCTTACCACTTTGAAGGATTCCTCCCAAGCTGCCTGCAACTTATTTTGTCTGATAGGAATGAAAACCATAAACTGATGTCCCATAACATATTCTTGGACTGCAGCATTCTTATCATGCTAGACATTTTCCTGTTGTTGGGTTCCTGCCAGTTTCTCCTGAGCCAAGCCCATGAGCTCCCTAAGTTTTGTTCTGAGGTTTAGGACATATGCCACAGCAAACTCCTGTGGGATTCACACTCAACACTCCACTCATCACAAATCAAATCTAAAGGACCCCCTTACTCTATGTCCATACAGCTATTCTAATGGTGAAAAACATGTGGATTCCTGTGGTACCTTTCTTTATGCAAACAGCAGATGGGGCAATATTTGTCCCACTCTGTCTTAAACTGGTCTGCAAATGCCTGTAGCATGGTTTTTAGTGTAGAGTTTAACCTCTCCACAAGACCATTAGTCTGGGGATGGTAGGGGGTCTTTTTTAGGTGCTTCACTCCACTGAGCTTCCACAGACAAGCCAGCAGGTCTGATATAAAATTGGCACCTCTGTCAGTCAGTATTTTTCTCAGGAAACCTACTCTGCTGAAAACGTTTAAAAAAACATTTGCCACCTTCCCTGCCTTGATGTGAGGGGGGGGGGCAAAACAACCACTTCAGGGTATCTAATAGCATACTCTACTACCAACAGGATATACTTCTTCCCTGTGGAATTTGGTCTACTCAGTGGCCTTACAATATCCATAGCTATTTCTGAAACAGTTCCTCAATCACTGGCAAAGGGATCAAAGGAGCCTTGACCTTGTCTAATGCCTTGCCTACTTTTTTGCAGTGCGCAGTCTTTATGACCTAAGCCAAGTAAGTTAATTTCAAACTATTTTCAAAGTTAGGTAGATTGATATTAATCTCTTCTCTTCCGGAATCCTCTGTTAAAACATATACATTTATACAGTTACAATAATTCATGTATATTTCTTTTTCTGCATAGCAGGGTACACTGTTGGCACATTTTTAACACAAGCAGCTTTACAAATGCATTTTTCAACACAAGCATCTATTCAAATCAGTTTGATATATAGATGACATATAATTCTTTAAAAAATTCCAATAAGCAGAAAGCTGTATATATCTATCTATATATATATATATATATATATATATATATATATATATATATATATATATATATATATATAAGTTTGAATTGTATAGGCCCTCACTTCCAGGGGTACAAAATTACATATATGTAAATTCTAAGTGCTATGTTCTTGGACCATATTCTATGGTTTTTGATGGTCCCTGCTATGATTTTGAAAGCTGAGAGG
>NC_056735.1:918291489-918333989 GCF_019279795.1 Protopterus annectens
CTACACAATATGATGCTGCAGAAACAGCTGCAGGCGAAACAGTATTGGGAAGGGCTATGCAGCCCACCACCATTGCTGAGGTCCCCACAGGCACAAAGGGACTCACAGGAGGAGGCACCTGAGCCTGCTCCCATAGGCAGACAGAGGTGTGCCGAGTATGCTCATGCCTTGGCAAAGAGACAATGCACAGCACACACATTGACATTGTAGGGACCCCAGGGACTGACACCTCTCTCTGAACTGCACACACAGTAAAATGGATGACACACACATGACATTACCTGTAACTTACCATGTATGGGCAGTGTACTGTGTGCATCTAACATAGGCGGCCCTCAAGCACTGTCCTCACAACTGCTGCAAGCACAAGGTAAGTAAGGTAATAGTATGTTCTGCTAGCATATCTATGGTAATATTGCATGCATGTAAGGGAATGGGGTGGCCTACTGGGATAGCAGCACACAACTGACAGCTATGTGGGACACCAGGAGATGTCTGACTAAAACTGGCCTCCACACATTATGCAGTAGTACCCAAGGTGGTAAATCCCACTTCAGTATATGTGTGGGGACAACTAACTGGGGGAGTCATAGGTCACAAACATGGATGTCAGGGTAGGGGTCTCATATCCAACCCTCACACCTACACAGCAAGTCAGCTGTAGAAAACTACAGGGAAATGTCTGGTAAAGGCACACAAATGGCAGCAATGTTTAATTGCCCCCCTATAGACCCACACAGTGATAGCACACCAGGACCCGCAGTTGCAGTAAGGCTATGAAGGGTAAGAAGTCTGAAACTCAACTGTATGCCAGTACAATCTGACCTGGGCTCTTTACTGATATGTCTCCAGTCCCCAAGACAGGGCACAATAGTATGGTAAACAGAACCAAAATGTAAAGCAAATATCAGCACAGTCTGTGCAAATGTGTTCAGTTGACAGGTGTGCCCCCCATATACCCACACAAATGCAGTAACGTATATGTTTGCATGGGAATAGCAGCATAGCACACATTGGCAGGGCTGTACCAATACACATGAAAACAGGTTGCCTGTCCACAATATGCAGCGATCAATGAGCTATGTGTATGTGTGGTTAATATTGTCTGCATCTAGACAGCATGTTCTCCTGGCAGTCATCTTGAACTGCTCTAGGTACAGTACTGCCTTTGATAGGGCCATGTACATATAACTGCAGTACCAACTATTATGCATGTCAGTGACACCCACTGCTCTGCCACTGACATATCTTGAAGTCACATTGCTATGTGGAATATGCTACACATATTAGTGACATCTTGAAGGATGTGTAGCAGGGTCTATATTATGAGACTGACAGGTGAAAATTTCGAATCTCACTTGTTCGACACCAAAATGTCAAACTCTAAGTTTTCCAAACGGCCAAAACACCGATTTCTTTCCAATGGAAAGAAATCAGTTGGCTGTTCTGTGACACTTGCCCTTTCCCTGACTGTAGTGTGGTCTTGGAGTTAGAATATTTAGTTAGGGGGATGGTGGGGGCACAACCCCCCACATTGGGGGGTGTGGGGGTGAAGCCCCCTACTTAAATATGTATGTTTTAGTGTGGTGTTGGTGTTTGGCCAACCGATTTCTTTTCGTTGGAAAGAAATCAGTGTCTTAGCCATTCGGGAAACTTGGAGTTCGACATTTTTGTGTCGAACAAGTGAGATTCGACACTTTCACCTGGCGATCTCATGATATAGACTCATGTAGCAGAGGTGCCAAGGCTTTTGTGAATATAAGTGCTTTGTGGTACTGTTGCCAGTGGTCATTCTCAATAATCCTTTTTTTTATATTTGCTTTTACAAATAATGGACATGCCTGCACAGTTGAATGCACTCTGTACCCACACCCATAACTCCCAACCTCTGACAGCAAGATGTCTAGACAAGGGCAGAAAGAAAAGTGGAACAAAGACACAATGATAGGCATGTTCATAGGTTCATAGGGTCATAGTAGGTATGAGGCTATCGATCCTAGGACCTATGCAAGCCTAACCAAAAAGGTACCCTGGCTTCACCACCCAAGAAAATTATTTTCCTGTGCCCCTGTCGAGCAGAGCCACAGAGGTGATCCCTGGGGTGAATTTCCTATTTCCCATCCAATCATCAAGATTTTTCTTGAAGAATGCTAATGAGGAGCTTTGTTTGATATAGATAGGTAGTTTGTTCCAGAGTATGGGAAGACTTTGGGAAAGGAATCTATCCCTCCAGCATGTCCTGTTTATTGTGGTGACAAGGTTTAGGTCCCTAAAGCATGTAGCTCAGAGGGATTGAGATTTTTTTAACTGGAGCATGTCCAACAGCTCTGGGTTTGACATTGCTTTGTATGTTAGGCAGAGATTGCCTCTGAGTAGGCGGTATGCGACGGAGTAAAGCTGGAGTTTTTTGAAACGGTCTGCATAGGACATCTGTTGGAGGCCAGTAATCCTCTTTGTGAGATATTTCTGCGGCCTTGCAATTGTTGTAGATGCCTTGTGAGGTACATACCAAAAGGGGCATTGTACTCTGTAATGGGTCTAATGAGTGACGAGTAGAGGGGAACAATGACCTCTTTTTTTCCTGGATGAGAAACATTTTTTGATGAGGTGTGCCACATAGAAGGATTTCCTGACTACTGTGGTGATATGATTATCAAAGTAGAGACTAGTGTCTACCTGTGTTCCAAGGTCTCTTATCACACTTTCGGTGTTAAGTATACTACCACCTATGTGATAGCTCATGGGTACAGAGTTTTTACCAAAGGGGATGACAATGCACTTTTTGGCATTGAGCTTGAGGCCATGGCTTTGACACCAGGCATCTGTCTCAGTGAGGCCCTTTTGTAGGGTGTCCATACCATTAAGAGTTTCAATTATGACTCCTAGTTTTCAGTCATCTGGTAACTTCATTAGCCAAAGACCTTCTGTCTTAACCTGTACTTCACAAAATTGTTGTAAATATCTCCCTTACATACTGAGAAAGTTGGTAGGGTGAGGGGTTTGCAGTAACAGGAATTGTCTGAAGGTTATGTATTCTGAAACAGTAATGTCTTTATTATTTTGTAGCATCACACTTCAATTATATGTAACTAACTTGCCATAAAAACACAAGTTTACATAGAAAGGATAAAACCTCTAGCCAAACACCTGGCCAATCTGCCAAAAAATGTACAGGTGAGAGGTATGCCCACACAAGGATATGGCATCTCAGATTAGAAAGATACCACACAAGCAGGAGATCCCCAGCCAATATATCACCAGGTTGCTAGACTGCTTACACAGCTGTGTGTCATTTCTACACTGGCTGCAACTTTACATCAAAAATGGCCTTGTTGGGCAACAATTTACATAGCTGCCCACATAATATTGGTCTATGCATCAGACAACTAGTGTTCCTCTGGTAAAGCACTGTGATGATCTGAGGATGTCTGACACTAGGTAATGACACAATACATTACAGTTTCAGGCTACAGATATGTCAGAAAATGTCTGCTAAACAAAACAAGTAGCCTGAGGAAAGTCCTGTGTATTCCTGAGAGGTGTGGCTGTAGCACACAAAACTCTGGACTAGAGTACACCTATCTCTGGAATGGAGTCTCACCCTAACTATAGAAGGTGACAATGGGCATCTTCCTACAATTAGAGAATCACAGGACATGTTGGAACCCACATCAGAATATATAACTGTATTCTGTATATATGTCCGTGCATACAGACAGCTATGTACACCATATGTGATATACCTGCATCTGTTGAGTGAGATACACACACATATATATGGGCAACAGATAACAACATATGCCAAGCATACACACACATAGATGTGGGGAACTGAGAGACAGACAGTGATACAGAGAGAAACACAGAGGGACACAGAGTGAGTCACATACATGGATACCCCGAATGGCATACATTGATGTCCTGCTGTGGACAGTGGCATACCAGTTGTAAACAGTCTCACATGCCAGCATAAAAGGTGAGCCCCACTGTATAACAGTACTGAGGTTGAGTTTATAATATCACATCACGTGTGTGTGTGTGTGTGTGTGTGTGTGTGTGTGTGTGTGTGTGTGTGTGTGTGTGTGTGTCTCCATAGGTCCAAGTATTAGGAGACTCCTCCCACTCAGTACACTTCACATTGCCCTACTTCACAAGATCTGCTGCTTTCATTCACCTTAGAAGTACCATTGGATAGCGATCACCGCTGTAAGCTCTGTAGTGTGTGCGATAACTGTGTAATACTATAATAGAAATAACTAGATAGGTAGGGGTCTAATCTCAATACCGGCAATTGTGTGTGTGTGTGTGTGTGTGTGTGTGTGTGTGTGTGTGTGTGTGTGTGTGTGTGTGTGTGTGTGCGTGTGTGTGTGTGTGTGTGTGTGTGTGTGTGTGTGTGTGTGTGTGTATGTGACAGTTGTGTATGTGAGAGTGAGGGTGTGTGTGTGTTTGTTTGTAGGTGAAACAGTTTTAGGCCATTCCCACCCACAATTCCCAGTGCCCCACTTTATCAGTCCTGTTGATGTCATTCACCGTATTAGCACCTTTGGCCGGTTGGCAGCACAGTAAGCTCTGTAGCATGTGTAATAACTGCATAACACTATAGTACAAATCACTAGCTACACAGGGGTTCTAATCTCAGATCTGGTAAATGAGTGTGTGTGCATATTTGTAAGAAGAAGTATTTTGATAAGTCTTCCACCCACTGTCCTACTTTATCATTCATGGTGATGTCATTCCACTTATCAGCACCTTTGGCCAGTTGTAAGCTCAGTAAGCTCTGTAGCATGTGTGATAACTGAGTAATACAAATCACTAGTTAGACAGGGGTTCTAATCTCAGATATGGCAAATGGGTGTGCCTGTTTGTAAGAAAAAGTATTTTGTTAAGTCTCCCACCCACTGACCTACTTTATCAGTCCTGCTAATGTCATTCCCCTTATCAGCACTTTTGGCCAATTGTCAGCCCAGTAAGCTCTGTAGCACATGCAATAACTGTGTAACACTATAGTAGAAATAACTAGATTGTCAGTGGTTTTAACCTCAGATCTGATAAATGTGTGTGTGGGTGTCTAAGTCTGAGTGAAAGTGCATATGCTTGTAGGGAGAAGTATGTTGATAAGTTTCCCACCCACTGGCATACTTTATCTGTCATGCCTATGTCACTCCCCTTATAGGTTCATAGGTGTGTACTAGGCTAATGGGCCTGAAGTCGTTACAACCCTAGTCCGTAGAAGTGTCCTGCCATTGTGCCACCCGACATTAGTTCCCAGTGACTCTATGAAGTATAGCCACTGGAGTGATCCTTGGGATGAACGTTTTATTACCCATCCACTCCAGATTTCTCTTGAACAGGGTCATCTAGGTGCTTTGCTTGACATGCATGGAAAGTCTATTCCAGGGCATGTGCAGACTCTGGATGAGGAACCTGTCTCTCCAGCATGTTGTGTTGATTGTGGTAATGAGGTCAAGGTCCCTGCAGTGAGTGGTGCAGAGAGATTGGGATGTCTTTAGATGAAGCATTTGTAAAAGAGCTGGGTCAGACATGGCTTTTCAAGTCAAGCAGAGATCGCCTCTAAGTAGGTGATATGAGACAGAGAATAGCTGGAGTCTTTTGAGTTTGTCTGTGTAGGATCCTCATTGTGAGGTACTTCTGTGGTCTATCCAGCTGTTGCAGGTGTCTAGTGAGGTACACGCCAAATGGGTCATTATACTTGATGATTTGTGTAATGTGGGAAGAGTACACAGAGATGATGACCTCATTCTTCCTGGATGTAAAGCCCTTGGTAATGAGATGTGTCACACAGAAGGATTTCCTGACCACAGTGGCAATGTGGTGGTTAAAGGAAAGGATGCTGTCAACCTGTGTCCCCAGATCTCTTATAATGCCTATAGTGTCCAGATGCGGTACTTAGTGGGAACTGAGATTTTACCAAAGGAGCTGATGATGCATTTT
This sequence comes from Protopterus annectens, assembly GCF_019279795.1. Lineage (NCBI taxonomy): Eukaryota > Metazoa > Chordata > Ceratodontiformes > Protopteridae > Protopterus > Protopterus annectens. Next base: position 918,297,442 of record NC_056735.1, read on the forward strand.
GTGGTGTTAAACTTCTGGCCATGGTTTCCACACCAGTCAGTGGTCTCAGTAAGGCCTTTATGTAGGATATCTGCATCACTTGTGGAGTTAATGATGGCTCCCTGCTTGGAGTTGTCTGTGAACTTAATCAGCCAGAATTCATTTGTGCTGGCCTGGACTCCTGAGAAGTAGATGATGAACAGAAGAGTACACAGGACTGATCCCTGTTGGACTCCACTCATGACTGGCTGGCAGTCTGACTTGGAGCTCGCTAGTTTCACACTGTATGTTCTATCTGTGAGCCAATTTGCAGCCCCCCCTAGTGATATAGGAGTTGATGCCCAGTTTGGTGGGTTTGTCCATAATTCCTGACTGAGGAATGGCATCAAGAGCCTTGGCCAGATTGATGTAGGCTGTATGGAGTGCCTTACTGTCATACACAGCCCTGGTGACTGACTTAAAGAAATCAACCAGGTTGAGCAGGCATGATCTCTCTTTCACAAAGCCAAACTTGCTGATGTTGTTCACCTTAGAAGTACCTTGGGACAAGATGTAATCATTTAAGCTCCATGGTGTGTCTGGTAACTGCATAACACTGTAGTAGAAATAACTTGAAAGGTAGTGATTCTAATCTCACTACTGGCAACTGTTTGTGTCTGAATCATATACTGTGTGGGTTATACCATTTTGAGTTGTGTACCCCCCTGTAAACTTCCCATCACCCACTTTACTAGGTCTGCTGTCATTCACCTTAGAAATACCTTGGGATGAGGTAAAATCACGCAAGCTCCTTGGTGCATCTGATAACTGTGCAACACTGTAGTAGATGTAACTATTTATACAGGTGTTCTAATCTCACTACTGGTAACAGTTTGTGTGAGAATCATTACCATTTTGAGTTGTGTACCACCCTGTAAACTTCCCATCACCCTACTTTACTAGGCTTGCTGATGTTGTTCACCTTAGAAGTACCTTGGGACTAGGTGAAATCATGTAAGTTTTGTGACGCATCTGATAACTGAGTAACACTGGTAAAAATAACTTGATAGGTAGGAATTCTAATCTTATTGGCAAGTGTTTGTGTGAGAATCATATACTGTGTGGCTTATACCCTTTTGAGCTGTGTACCACCCTGTAAACCTCCCATCACCCTACTTTACTAGGTCTGCTTATATCATTCACCTTAGAAGTACCTTGGGACTAAGTGAAATTATGTAAACTCTGTGGCACATCTGATAACTGTATAACACTATAGTAGAAATAACTAGATAGATAGGGTTTCTAATCTCATTATTGGCAACTGTTTGTGTGTGTTTGTGTAAGAACCATATACTGTGTGGGTTATACCATTTTGAGTTGTGTACCACCCTGTAAACCTCCCATTACCCTACTTTACTAGATCTGCTGATGTCATTCACCTTAGACATACCTTAGGATGAAATGAAATCATGTAGGTTCTGTGGCATGTCTGATAACTGCGTAACACTATAATAGAAATAACTAGATAGGTAGGAGTTCTAATCTCAATTCTGGCAAGTGTGTGTGTGTGTGTGTGTGTGTGTGTGTGTGTGTGTGTGTGTGTGTGTGTGTGTGTGTGTGTGTGTGTGTGTGTTTGGGTGAAGATCATATCCTGTTTGGCTGATACCATTTTGATTTGCATACCATCCACAGCTGTTTACCACCTCCCGATGGCATTACTTTATATAAAGTGGTAATGACATCTGCCTCATATGCAACACATTAAACCATTTTGCACGCCATACCAATCCTCTGTACAGATGTCTATGGAATATCCATATGTTTGTAACCTATATGTGGTCTGTGTCCCTTAGCAATGCCCTTGTATGTGATATTGTTGCCAAATAAGCCACAGTGAGTGTAGTGACACACATGCTAGCATCATGCTTCATACCTGACTGAAACATCATGCTGATACAACATCTGTTACACTATCACTTGTCCAGGCTTGTAGAAGCAATATATGAATCCACATCCTATTTCTGGTGGGTTATCTCACCATCGATGAAGGCAGTCAGAACATTACATGTTGTAAGAGGTAGTGTGTTATGTCCCATGCATATAATCTATGAGAGGCATGGCATGTGTATGTAGTAGTACAGTACATCAAGGTGGAAATGTAGGTTTACTAATTTGTCTATTGCCAGCTATGTTTATGATACTGTGTGCACATCCCCTGTGTCAGTCCTTACTGTGTGTATGCAAAGGATATACCATTTGTCTCCATGTTCCACCCAGTGAACTCAGAAATACATACCACAACCTGTCATACACAATATCATGCATGCCCTCATCAACTACATCAGGGTTTAGTGTATGGGAAAGAAATGGCAGGGTCAACAGTTGTTGACAGGTGAATCTGTTGCAGTAAATGTAATGGCTATGCCTATGAGGGTCCTGCTGACAGTACTGTAGTAACCTGTTCTGTATGTATGAGCCTGTGGTACTACTACACAACACTGAGCTGACATGTCAGAAGGCTACCTGTCTGTGACAAGGGGTATGTATGCAATGCCACACTGTCTGACAACAGTGTCCCTCACACACTGTTGCATGCATACACATGTGGTACATGTACATATAAAGCTGTACCTTGCCTATGACATGGTCAGTGTATTCCAACTCTGCCATACTCCCTCTTGGGAATGTCTGTAGGCCCACAGCCTGCAGAGACGCAGACACCTGGATCACAAACAGAATACAGTGTGTCAAACTACATTCAGTCAGTGGTACTAACATCAATAATGCATCCTGGATAATAGGGTACATACACCTGTACATGTACCCATAACAAATACAAGCGGAAAGCACCTTACATAGTATTACATAGCTAGAATGTACTATATTCACCATGTGCATCAGACCCATATTAGCATGTCCCTGCATCAATGTTATGGATGACAGGGATGTGCAGAGATATCATCATATGCACAAGGTGTGGTGTGGGTTTGCCGGAGGCCTAGCCTAAGCCATACGGTTAATATCATATGTGTGTCTTTAGAGGGGTATCCAATAGATGGGCTGTGCAGAGGTTCTGTGTGTGTCTGGAGGTGACCTGCCTGTGATACAGATGCGTGTGTGTATGTATGCACACAGTCACAACATGTGGCTGCCCAACACAGGGGTACATTGGACAGCTGTGGACCGTACATGGCAGGGTGTCCAGTTAACCATCTGCAGCCATGGACATGGGAACTGGTCCTGCCAGGGGTATCACTGGCACAACGTGGCCCAAGTCCAGATGCAGTACTGCTTCCTGATGCTGACTGCTGTCTGCTGGATCCATGCCCCTGATGGTACCGGACAGATCCATGTGCCCATGGCCTGCACCATGGACAGCAACCCCTCTTCAGCAGTGCTGGTGTCACTGCCACTACAGGAGTGTGAAGGTGCATGGCCTCATAGACTTTCAGCTGTTGTTGGTGCTGACTCACATCCACATGGCCGATCAACATTTCCTACCACACTGTGTAGCACAGACATGCCACGGTCAAGGATTGCCAAGGTCTCACCCTTCCATCTATTTATGACCTCAGTATTTTGACATGTGGCCTCAACAAGGTCATGTATGTTGCCCACCATGTAAATCAGGAAGAGTTGCATCCACCACCCTGAGTATTTGTCTGGTGTGTCATTCACTATGTGCCTGTGCATCCATGACAGCCTGAAACATGTGTCTGGTGACTCCTGCTGTGGCACTTATGACAGCGGATTGATGAGCAGAGATCCTCCAGTGAGCACCCCTGTCCGTCTGCCTGTGTGGGACCTCGCCTGCAGTCTGGCTATGGACAGTGTCTACACTCACACCTGCCATAGCCACCACACTAGCCTGTTCAATGCCACCACCTGACAACTGCCCATCATCTGTGGCCACTGGTGATGAGGTATGTGTGGGCATTGTCACTGTGTGCAGGGATGGTGTGGACAAGAGTGGGATGCCAACCAATGGCACAGATTCAGCCCCTGACAACCCCACCAGTACCTCACTATTCCTGTCATCATTATCAGAGCCTGCAGAGATAATAACATCAGTTTCCAAGTGGGAGGGACCCTGAACCCCATTGCCAGCTGTGAGGGAAAGACAGCATATGTACATTAATACCTGCACTTTGAGGTTGGCTGGTACACACATGCACACACACACACACACACACACACACACACACACACACACACACACACACACACACACACAAACGCAGTCATCTGACAACATTTTTACCACTGCAGGCATGCACTCACACTGCCATAAACATATACTCACACCCCACAATAGCAGTACTTCTCTGCTAAACTTCCTTAAGCTCACCTACAGAGTGGTTCCTCCCATCTACTGTAATGGGGAAGTGCAGCATTTTGCCATTGTAATTAACACAATCTGCTGTATTAATTTATGTAGTCAAGCGAAAGAAGGTGAGGTGGCACAAATCTGTTACACAGACCACACATTACCTAAATAGTGATATGCATGACACACAGCCCTCAACATCATGCATTACAGCCAGTTTTACTAACTAACAATATAGAGCACTGGGATACATGATTAGTGTTAGTAGGTGATGGCTCTTCCCCAGCACAGACTGCACTCATGTACACACCATTGATGTGCACAGTGGCAAGTACTACAGAACATACCTCACAACTGTACAGATCCTCTCAGGATGTGTAGATGTCTGGCTCATATGTTTGCTCTGTTTCTCATAACCCCTGTGTTTCTATGATACATAACTGGAATGATCTGAGACATGACATCACTGATTAATGAACTACATTTGAGTGTCCTACCTCCAAACCATCAGTAAATGTATTGTCACACAATTCCTTTTACACCACCAACCTTCTAAGCTTACAGTGGATATGACAAGTGTACACAACCCTGTTAACATGCCATGTTCTTGTAATATATGAGATGACACTGCAATAATGCATTCAAATATGTTACCCACCTTTCATGTGACATATGACCTGTGCAATCCAACCAATAAACAAACAAATGTATTACCTATAAAATATGATGACTGCAATATGTACAATATGGTGGTTGCATAAGTGTGCAAATGATACTTTGTTGAAGCACATTGTAAGTGACATACAGCATTCATTCTTCTTGTGAAGGTGTCTCTCAGCATGGCATATCTTAACTTGGCATTATTTGGCCACTCTTCCATGCAAAGGTCACCCAACTCTGTCAGATTGCAAGGGCCGCTCATGTACACAGCCCTCATCAGGTCAAACTGGGTTTGTGTATCTGTTGTTGGTTTAGGCTGTGGCTGGGCCAATAAATAACCATAAGTGTGTTCAGGTGGAGCCTTTCTTAGGTAACTGTGGATCTATGCTTCGGGTCTTTGCCATGTTGAAGGCTGAAACCCCTCCCCATCCTCAGCATTCTTGCAGATGCCTGATGGATTTGGGCCAGACATGGGTGTTATTTGGAACTGTTCAGTATTCCCACCACCGTGACTACAGGCCTAATTCTGGCTTTGGAACAGCATCCCCACAGCAGGCCACTGCCACCAGCGTGATTCACAATGGGGATGTTAACGTTCAGGTTAAGAGGGATGTTGCTTGTGCACCACACATACCTTTTGGTATTGTGACTGTGAGGTCGATCCCTAGTCTCATTATATCATAACAACACTTTTCACTCATGCCTTTGGGAGACTTGATGTGCTGTATTGCAAATTGTATCCACTCCTGGATGTTTTCTGGTGTGGGGAAATGCTTTCATCTTCTTACCATACCCCATAAGCCAGAATTATGCAGAAAAGGAGAGAGTGTTTTCACATGTAGTACACATCAGTATTTGCAAGAGATTCCTGCAACTCCCTCAGTGTTGCTGTATGTCTCCTGGCAGCCTCCCTGACCAGATTTTGACATGTCTTGTCATAATTTTTGGAGGGACATCAGGTTCTTTTTAACAGCATTGTTGTCCCATATTCAATCCACCTTTTGATAACTGTCTCCACTGTGTTCCATGGCATATATAATGCTGTGGTAATGTTGTTGTACCCTACTCTTGACTGATACCTTTGAAATATGAGATCCTTTTGCTGCTTTGTAAGCTGTCTGCAAGCCATGACTGTTGCTGTTGCAGGCAACTGAGCAAATGTCATGAATATCCTACTTGGACAGCAGACTGTTATTTGGTGTTACTCAGAGTGCCTTTACTTGATGGCAGGTGTGTACCCAAGCAGACTGAATCCTGTCAGTAAATCACAAGCTGCTGCAATAAAATAGTATTTGAAGGGAGTGTACACATATGCATCCAGCTTATTGTAAGGTTTGTGTACTCCATATTTGGTGCCCAACAGATTGATTGGTTTTGCAAGTGAATTGTTCATGTCATAGGTCACAGTGCAGGTTGGAAAATGTGTAGACTGACATATTGTGGTCTCAATTTGTATATATATATATATATATATATATATATATATATATATATATATATTTATTTATATCAAAAACACCTGGCATCTTAACAGGGGTGTGTATACTGTTTATATCCACTGTATGAGAGTAATGTTTTACACATGTCCCTACTTTAGTCCGTTTGTCCCCCCATTTTGTTGGTCTCTGTCCAGAAGTTTTGCACTGACAGGTTGTGATGTATGCTACAGGGATGTTACATTCTCTTCAGATAGGCCCCTGCCATGACCACTGTGATACAATGCAGTTACCACCACCACAAGTGAACATGCACATAAAGCAATATGGCTATGAGTGACAGTTTTTGCATGGTACATTGCATAGCCTTCACATGCCTGGGGTATTTGCAAACCACAACAGAAAAATTCCATACTCACCAGCTTCAGGCTGTCATCCCACATGCAGACCGGATGGACCTAGGTAGTTGTGGGAGAGAAGTATTGTCAGCAGACTCACATGTGGCATTCATACAGGATGGATGCAGCATGTCTGCACATTTACAGTACAACACCCAATACTACACAATTTGCTGTCCTTCACCATAGATGTGCACTTCTGTGCATTAGAAAACCCCATCCACAACTGCAATCTGACCTGACACATGCATGCAGATACTCTCCAAATGCATGTATGGCTGCTACACTAGTCTAGTAATCTCCACGGGGGGCCTTACCTGCACACTCCTCATCCATTGTCTGGGTGCCACCCACCTCCAGCATATGGGGGTATGTACCCTGATGTTGTACTGGGATGGGTGCCCCAATGTTGCAAAGGAGCTCCACGGTGGGTGTCAGTGGAGGCTGCATTGCTGGGCCCCCACCTGTGGCTGTGTGGTCCCTGGCCACTGCAGCAGCCCTTGCGGGCAATGGCATATGAGGTCATTTGCACGATACTGGACCTGCTCATAGGTACGTGCGTGCAGGCCGACATCATTTACCCTGTAGACAAGGTCATCCCACAGGCCAGTCCTCTCCTGCAGATGTTGCTGGCTCCAGCCAAACATTATGGTATGGTTCTGTAGTATGACTTCTATGATTATATTGGTCTCAGCCACTGAGAAAGTAGACCTTTGCTGATGCGACATTGCACCTGGAAGACATAAAAAGGGAAATACATCACAGGATCTCATACATTTGGCAACAGTATATACAGAAGCTGCACTGCTACTTTGAATGCCAATAGCCACCACTCACAACCACAACATACTCCTGTAATCTATCAGCACTGTATCTGCTTGCATTGCACTGCTGGTCCTGATGTGTCATATTCCACTAATGAGGGCTAGCTAATTTCATAATCCTCTACTCCTCATTCATGTCTGTGTAGAGGGATGACATTGGCCATCTTCTATGTGGATGGGGTGAAGATGGTGCCATGGCTTGGTGTGACTACAGTGTGTAATGGAGCTGAGAGCACATGCCTTAGTTCATGTAGGATGTGACAGGGATGTTATCAGGTTCCATGGATACTTATGTTTGTTGCCTTTCAGTAGGCAATATGTACCTGCTCACTAGTGATGAGGGGAGGGGTGTGGGTGTTCTGCATATCCACTTATAGTGATGCTGAGCCAGGGGGTGATGTTCACCCTAAACCTTTCTGCAGCATGTTGGCTATAGCTTTGTTGTGTGTGTATGTGGTCTGATTGATCACCATTATAGGGTGGGTTGGTTTGTTGCCTCTGAGATTGCAGATATATGTAAAGATGGCCTTGTGATTGGCCTTGGTGGATGTGTCAAATTTCTACTCATTGTTAGCCTTACAGTACTCCACCTGTGACCTTATATGCTTGATCAGACAAAGGCTGACCTGATGCCAAGTTTGTGACAACTTCTAATTTGCCCTGTACAGCCAATATAGGGACCATATCTGTGGTTTGTGTATTACTGCTGTCCAGCAAAGGGGATCACTCTACTTTGGTGGAGGCAGGTTTTACAAGTAAGGTATTGCTGAGTCCATACAGCTATGATGGTGTTCATATAGCTGTTTGTACTAGGCATGGACACACAATCATATCACAGTTGGACACCTCTCCAATTGAAAACAGATACTCATGCTTATTGTAGTGCCCATGGCTGTGTCAGGGCAATGCAACAATTTCTACAGTAGCTGTAGAAATGTCACTCTGTTGGATGCACAGTAACTAAGATTACACACGTGTACATGTACAGCTTATTTTACTGACATTTTGCATCCCATGTCTGTTGTTATGAGGTGGCCAGATACACCTACTCATACTAAAATGTGCACAGGTAATACCTGATATACATTTCTATTCTATGTCAGAATGGCACAAGTATTTACACTCTTGCTGCCCAGTCATCCCTCTCAACTTGTTAGAGCAGGACATCTGTAGAATGCCACACATACATGGAGGGCAATGGGACAAAATTAGTGACACTGTCTTAATATTGCTATAACACACGTGAGTCATTCAATAGCACAGTAGCCTTTGTATTACCAGATTTACCCTGGAGGATGTCCAACACTCATATGGCAGGAAGAGAGGAGAAAGGCAAGGTGTGTGGTAGTGAGGGCAAGAATTTTTAATGTTGGTGGTATGACTGGTATAGGGACAGCGCTAGCTTATATGATGGCCAGAGGAAGGTGGATATAGTGTGTGTGCAAGAGACCAGATGAAAGGCGAGTAGGGCTAGGTGTATTGGAGGCAGGTCACAATTGTGCTATCAGGGTGTGGATGGGAGGGGAAAGCGGGTAGGGGTTATCCTGTTGGAGCTGTATGCCAAGGGTGTTTTTGGAGGATGACATGAGTGTCTGATAGAGTGATGTTTATGAATCTTGAAATGGATTGTATAATGATGAATGTTGTTAGTGCATATGCTATGCAAGTTGCTTGTGCGACGGATGAGAAAGAGAAATGTGAAGTCAGTTGGATGACATGGTGATGACTGTACCCAAGGGTGAGAGAGTGGTGATTGCAGCAGATTTCAATGGCCGTGTTGGTGAAGGGAACAGAGGGGATGAGGAAGGGATGCGTATGTATGGTGTTAAGCAAAGGAATGCAGACGGTGAGATGGTAGTTGATTTTCCAAAAAGGATGGACATGGCTGTGATGAATACATACTATAACAAGAGGAAGGAGCATAGGGTGACATACAAAAGTGGAGGGAGATGCACACAGGTGGAATATATCCAATGTAGGAGGGCCAGTTTGAAGGAAACTGGAGACTGTAAAGTGGTGACAGGGGACAGTGCAGTTAGGCAGCAGAGACTGTTGGTCTGTAAGATGATGTTGATGATCAAGAAGAGGAGGAGCATGAGGGCAGCACCAAGGATCAAATGGTGGGAAATGGAAAAGGGTGATTGTGAGGTGGAGTTCAGGGAAGAGTTAAGACAGGCACTGGGTGGCAATGATGATTTATGAAATATCTGGGTAAGTACAGCAGAGCTAGTAAGGGAGATGGCTAGAAAGGTGCTTGGTGTGACATGTGGATGGAGGAGGGAGTACAAGGACACCTGGTGGTGGACTGAGGAAGTACAGGACAGTATACAGAGAAATAGGTCGGGGATGAAGTAGTGGGATTTTCAGAGAGATGAAAGTAGACAGGAGTATAAGGAGATGAGGTGCATGGCAAAGAGAGAGGTGGCAAAAGCTAAGGATGAAGCATGTGATGACTTGTATGACAGGTTGGACACTAAGTAGGGATGAAAGGACTTGTACTGGTTAGCTAGACAGAGGGGCTGAGCTAGGAAAGATGTGCAGCAGATAAGGGTGATAAAGGATAATGAGGGAAACATACAAGCGAGGAGAGTGCATTGTGCAGATGGACAGAGTACTTTGAGAGGCTGATGAATGAAGAGAATGAGAGAAAGATGGTTGGATGATGTGGGTATTGTGAATCAGGAAGTGCAACAGCTTACCAAGGAGGAAGTCAGGATAGCTATGAAGAGGATGAATATTGGAAAGCCTGTTGGTCCACATGACATACCTGTGGTAGCATGGAGGTGTTTAGAGGAAATGGCAGTGGTGTTTTTCACCAGATTGTTTAATGATATCTTGGAAAGTGAGAAGTTGCATGCAGAGTGGAGAGAAAGTGTTTGCGTACCATTTTAAGAATAAGGTTGATGTGTAGAGCTGTAGTAACTACAGAGGGATAACATTAATCAGTCACAGCATGAAGTCATGGGAAAGAGTAGTGGAAGCTAGGTTAAGCAGGGAGGTGATGAGTAGTGGTCTGGAATATGTTGTAATGCCAGGTAAGAGCACTACAGATGCGATGTTTGCTCTGAAGTGTTGATAAAGTAGTACAGAGAAAGTCAGGAGTTGCTTTGTGTCTTTCTGGACATAGAGAAAGCATATGACAGGGTGCCTAGAGGGGACTTGTAGTATTGTATGAGGAAGTCATGAGTGGCGGAGATATATGTAAGACTGGCACAGAATATGTACAAGGATGTTGTGACAACGGTGAGGTCTGTAGTGGGAATGACATATGCGTTTAAGGTGGAGGTGGGATGACATCAGGGATCAGCTATGAGCCCTTTCTTATTTGCAATAGTGATGGACAGGCTGACAGACAAAATCATACAGGAGTCCCCGTTGACTATGATGTTTGCAGATGACATTGTGATCTGTACTGAGAGTGGGGTACAGATTTAGGAGACCCTGTAGAGGTGGAGATATACTCTAGACCGGAGAGAAATGAAGGTCTGCAGGACTGTGACAGAATATCTGTGTGTGAATGAGAGGGATGGTCGTGGAATGTTGAGGAAGCAGGGAGTAGAGTTGGCATGGTTGGAGGAGTATAAATGATTGGGATCAACATTTCAGAGTAATGACGACTGTGGAAGACAGGTGAAGAAGAGAGTACAGGCAAGATGGAGAGGATGGACAAGCATGTCAGTAATAATTTGTGACAGATGAGTACCAGGAAAAGTGAAAGGGAAGGTCTACATCAGGGTAGTGAGACCAGCTATGTTATATGGGTTGAAGACAGTCTCATTGACAAAAAGGCAGGAGTCAGACTTGGACGTGGCAGAGTTACAGATGTTAGGATTTGCACAGGTTTTGATGAGGGTGGACAGGATTAGCAATGTGTATATGAAAGGTCAGCCCATGTTGGACGGTTTTGAGACAAAGTCAGAGAGGCAAGATTACATCAGTTTAGACGTGCTGCAGAGGGATGCTGAGTATATTGGGAAAAGGATGGTAAGGATGAAGCTGCTAGGTAAGAGGAAAAGAGGAAGGCCTCAGATAAGGTTCCTGGATGTGGTGAGAGAGGACATGCAGGTGGTTGGTGTGACAGAGCAGGATGCAGAGGACAGTCAGAAATGGCAACAGATGATCCACTGTGGTGACCCCTAATGGGAACAGCTAGAAGAAAAAGAAAGAGATGTTGTAATGTCAGTCTTCACAGATTTGCCAATGATTTGCCAGACATAACACAACTGTATAAGTAAATGAATACAAATATGAGGCACACATATGGTCAGTGTGCATAACACGGGACAGCTTAATGGTATGAGCTCAGTATATCACATGCAGTTCACCACACACATGTGCAACAGCACTTTACTATGCAAATACCATGTATAGGTCTCTCACATTTCTGAGACAACCAAGTATGTCATAGTTGTATTCACAAGTAAGATATGGATATGTACAACATCCCAGTAGCTGGCTTAGCATTGCCACAGTTAGTTTTGTTCAACACACACTGCAGTAGTAATCATATGTGAGCCTTCCTTTCCTGGGGTGACTCTGGGTTCCAGATGCTAGGCCATAGGTTCTGATCAGCACTGTATCAGTACGGCTTGTGGAGACATATATATTACAGCTCCTATTTCCCATTCTTAAATACCCTGTACTGCAGTCCATTACATGCTTATTTGTTTGACATACCTGTTTGCTTTATTCAAGTGTAGGTGGTTATGTCCTGCTTGTTTCTTCTTTTTCTTTTCGCTGTTTCTCAATCTCTCGCTCTCTCTCTCTCACTCAAAGATTTAGGGTGTACATCAGTTTTGCATAGGCAGCAGCTTGCCTTTTATAGGTAATGCTCGTGAGCAGCTGATGGCCTATGCACAAATTGGTGTCCCCCACTTGATAATTGCAAGGGATTGGTAGTTATGGTTCTGATGTATGACTCCACTAGGTTATGAGGATATATATATACATATATATATATATATATATATATATATATACATATATATATATATATATATATATATATATATATATATATATATATATGTATATATATATATATATGTGTGTGTATACATACATATATATATATATATATATATATATATATATATATATATATATATATATATATATATATATGGGTCTACTTCATTTGATCGAAATTTCATTTGACCTAAACCCATTTGATTGAAAGTTCATTTGATTGAAAACCAGTATTCAAGGCAAATAACAGGGATTTGTCCCCCTCCCCATGTCATGCGATCCTGGAGTTGGTATATATATAGTTAGGGGGGTGTGGGTGTGAAGCCCCCCACCTAGTTTCCTTTAAAAGAAGAAAATAACACAGAAAGTGCAGATTTTAATCCCACACCCCCCTAACTATATATACCAACTCCAGGGTCGCATGACATTGGGGAGGGGGGGGAATCTCTGTTATTTGCCTTGAATACTGGTTTTCGATCAAATGAACGTTCGATCAAATGGGTTTAGGTCAAATGAAATTTTGATCAAATGAAGTAGACCTATCTATGTATATATATATATATATATATATATATATATATATATATATATATATATATATATATATGTGTGTGTGTGTGTGTGTGTGTGTGTATATTTTATATGTATATCACTATTTATATTATGTATATATTTGTCCATATATATGTATCTTCATACATATATAAATGTGTAAATGTATAAATACGAAATCTGACTGATTCTATGGAATCCTTTCCCTACAGATGAATGACCATATGTTGGAAAAAGCATCAGCAGTCCCTACAGCTCAAATGGTGTAGTGGTACATTGCTTTGACTATGGTGTACAGGGCCCTGGGTTCAACATCTGGCAGGGCTGGAAATTTTGTTGCTCTTACTCCTTCTTACTCTTACTTGCACCCACACTAATTCTTTAAAAGAAAAGAGAAGTGGGTGATAGGAAAGTGGTGGAAAAGGGGCACACAGAGGGAAGAACAATATGAAAGATAGCTATGGATGTCCAGGATGGGTGTACTGAAGGTCCATAGCTGTCCATTTCTTAGACAGCAACAGCTGTGCATTTGTACCAAATTTAGAGGTGAATTTGGACACTCAAACCCCAGAGAGAATTGTGAGGACAACAGAAATGTGTTGTTAAACCTGCTAAGTATAGCTGAGCATTGCTAACCATTGCTCACAGTTCATTCTCATTATATACCACACTAATGACTTCATTTAGTAAGTGTATAGAATTTCCGTTACATGACATGTCTGTATGTGCTTTCATTACAGTAGCAAGGGGTGTAACTGTACTGTATGGGACACGTGTATACAGGGGTGTTTTCACATCTTATATGCACTCACGCATCCATGTTACACCTTCTAGACTACCCTGGGTGACAAAAATAACTTACCACATATTTTAATATGAACATAGCATTTTTAATACTGCTTTCCCAGGTAAATTTGGATTGTCTGTGGTATTACTCGAACTCTGTACGCCTGCATGCAAAGCTGGGACTCTGTCCACTACACTATCTTGGTTTGTGGATTTGAGCTATATATTTTTATTTCTCACTTATTGGATATTATTATTTATTACTATATTAAATGGAGAGTATTGAGGAATTTGGCTATGTCATTGAGGTCTGCGGTCATGACGTAATGGCATACATTTCAGTTTCAGACTTGTATCCTTCTAAACATTAATGCTAATGCATAACCTGTTTTCTATCAACTTACTGACTGTCCTCTGTGCAAATGGGATGACACCAGTGCTCAGACTGTGGATGACTACACTATAGAATGGGTCTGAGAGCCAATGCCTGTGTTCATGTTGGATGCAGCCAGGAATGGTATCAGGCCTATGGAGACCTCTATGTGTTGCCTTGGAGAGGTCAATACAGACCTGCTTACTGATAAGGGGACGGGGCAGGTGCTGTACATGCACATGTGTACGTATGGGGGGACAGGGGGGGTGATATTTACACTACACCTGTCTGCAGCCCGTTGCCTATATCCATAGCATATGTGTATGTGGTGTTATTGACTATCACTACAGAGCAGGTATGTGCATTCTCTCTGGAATTGCAGACAGACATCTGGAAGGCCTAGTGACTGGCCTTGGTGGATGTCTCCAGTTTGGACTCAAAGACAGCCTTAGGGTACATCATCTGCAACCTTATTTGCTTGTGCAGAACAAGATGACATGGCTTCCAATGAGGCACCTGTTCCTTCTTGGCCCATCCTGCAATTATTTCCACCTATGATGGTAGTTGTGTATTGCTGCTGTCCACTACAGGCATTCAGCCTACCTTGAGGGGGTTGATGTTATCTGTTGGGTATTGGTGAGGCCATAAAGCTATGTATGTACCCACGTAGTATTGCGGTGTGGGCCTGGACACTGGTGCTAGTTCCAACATATGGGGCACCCTTCATGTTGGCCTTACCCAATTTTCTTGCCTGTGTGGGGGACATTACAGAGGTGTGGGGGCTACAGGTTCACAGACAGTAGATGGAAATACCTCACAGGACAGAACATGTGGAGATAGCCCAACAACATGGGGGCAAAGCTCCAGAACCGGGTACTGATTGTATGTCATTAGTGCTGTTATACACATGGAGGGTTTCTAGATTGACAGGATTCATCTGGACATGCATTTACTGGGTGACTTGACATCTAACAGTGATATGCCTCTGACATACCTCTCAACTGGCATGTTGTCCACAGACTGGCCAGATGTTTGCCTGTTATGCTTGGTCTGTTCCTCAAACAATGTCTGTTTTTGTGATGTTGGTAGGATAATGTGAGGATTGTAGGTCTTCCAGACATCATATCTTTCAGGGATGTTATGTTACAACAACGCTATCTCACTATCTTTCTCCTCTTTTCTCTATAACCACTCTAATCTCCCTTTCTCTCAACCACCCCAACTCATTTTTCTACTCACGTTGAGCCTGCAGTACACCTACATTACCATACTGTGTTTCCTTCTTCTCTTTTATTTATCTTACTCAGTATTTAATTTACCTTTATTTCTTAGTTTCCATCCATGACTGTATGCTATTTCCTCACTGTTTTTCTCAAATCCACCCTCTGTTACTAATCTAGTCTATGTAATCATGATGTTCATCTCCAGTTTTACCCCTGTCAATAATTTAGTGTATGCAATCATAATGTTGTTTTATTTGCTACTGTTGTATTATATATCCTGTATCATAGTAACATATTTCTTTCTGTAAGTGTTAAATGTGGAACTTTTCTCCCCGAGCCTCCACTGAAAATGGGTTCTTCTGGCCCAGTGGACTACCCTGGTAATCAAATGCAATAACTAGATAAATAAATAAATACACACATGTAACACCAGCTACTGTTTCAGTTTCTAACCCCATTATGAGTCATATGTCCCTCTTACCAGCCCCCTGTCCCACAAGTACATCATGCATTGTCCACATGTCCTGCACTAAAAGGTGCAGAGGTACGGTATATCATTAACTACCAACTGCACTACAGTTATCATGCCAATGACCTGACAGATTCCTGACCATGGTATGCAGCAGTGGCCAGGATTATGGTTCCACACCCTGGTAATTATGTGGAAATTTGTACATTTGACAGTTATGTATGTCTGGCCATTGTGAACAGACTGCCAATATTGTGTAGCAGTGTTGTGTGTAGATGTTTGTTGCGCTGGGTAGGGAGAGTAGCAGATGTGAGTGCCATACATCCTTTACCTATCTGACTCTGCATGCTGCTACAGATGCTGGTGGTCTATCTAGTCTGTATACTTGTAGGGCTGACTGTGCAATGTCCTGTAACACCTCAGAATTCCCAGTACACTGTGAATTGGGCCAGTATATGTCAGTGTATTGTGTGACTGGCAGTCAGGATATGTTTGTTCAGACAGTTGTTCTACTCTAGAGTTCATTTTGAGTACTAGTATGTTGCTGTGACTGTGGTGCAAATGTTTTTGGGCGGACATTTTTGCACCACTCTCTGCTTTTCACTACAGTTCAATCCCTGTAGTGCATGCTGTATTTGAATATACATGGGTAATTGCCCAGAGGTGATGTGGGGGAGTGTCATGTTGGTCTTACTGCACTTCATAAGGTGCTGGGTGACATGTTGACAGCTGTCAGGGGATTTTCATTCTGTTACATCACTGCAGTAATAACTATACACTGTCCAGAGGCCTAGACACTGTCAAAATAAATGGCTCATATGTTTGCTCTGTTCCCCAAACAGTTGTTGTCCTTGGCTAATCAGTAGGATACTCTGGGGAATGCAGTCAATAAGTTCTAACATCCATTGGTGTTATTGACTTCATATCCTTCAGAATAGATATGTTACAACAAATCTGGTAACACCAGCAACTGTCTACATTTATGACAGCAATATGTCCAAAATACCCCTGTGTTTGGTCCTCTGTCCCTCAGTTATGTCAGGCGTTGTCCAGATGTCATGCACTAAAAAGGTTGAGAGGTATGTAGTAACATTATTTATTGCATTCATTCCTGAAACCATCCAAGTGATGTCACAGAGCCCCTAGACATGTAACAAGGAAGTGGCCATAGATATGTCTTGTACCTGTACATTCTGTGGGAAACTGTACATTTGAGAGGTCTGTGTATGTCTGCCAATTGTTAAAAGATGGTCAGGATTGTGTAGCAGTGTAGTGTGTACATGTTATTTGGGCTGTGTAGGGAGGGAGTACATGTGAATGTCATGGGCCCTTTCTATCTGACTCTGTATGCTGTTTCTGGTTCTCTATCACATGTATATGTTTTGTCCATGCAGGCAGTCACAAGTCCCGTAACACCTAAGGATACCCACTACACTGTGACTTGGGGCAATATATGTAGGGATAATGTGTGACTGGCAAGCGGGATTTTGTTGCTCACACAGTCATTATACTGTAGTGCTCAGTTTGCTTACTGGTATGTCGCTGTGACTGTGGTGCAATTGTTTGGAGGCATATGCTTTGTACAGGTTTCTTGCAGTAACAGGTTGAGAGCGATGGTTCTGAGGTATAACTGCACTGCATGTTATATACAGACACATGTATATATATATATATAAATATATATATATATTTTTTTTCCTTCCTTAATATTTTTATATATGTGTATCTATATTGTGACTCTACTTTTTCATACATATATTTCATCAGACATATATATATATATATATATATATATATATATATATATATATATATGTGTGTGTGTGTGTGTGTGTGTGTGTGTGTGTGTGTGTGTGTGTGTGTGTGTGTGTATGTCTATATACAACACCTGATGATTCCACAAAGCTTTCTCCCTAATGTTGTATGCCTCTATTGCATGATAAGTTTGAAAAAGCAACATTAAATTTTGTAGCTCAGATGGTTTAGTGGTACATTCCTCTGACTAGAGTGTTCATGGTCATGTGTTTGATACTTGCACTGCTGTTTTTTTTTCATTAATGTTAAATGACTAGAATGCATGATATGTTTGTTAAAGAATTACAAAATTCTCACAGCTGAGATAATGTAGTGTTATCTTGCTGTGATAGTAGAGGACAGCGTCCCAGGTTTGAGACTTGGCAGAACAGACAATTTTGTTGCTGGGCAGAACAAGGTCTGATGGATACAGAGTGATTAAGGCGCATTTAAGCATATTATACTTACAATTTATATTATAAAATAATATTTATATACACATTATAATTTTATGTTTACCTTCCATGACATCCCCCAATGTGCTTTAATTACATTATATTCTTGTGTGACCATACTGTATAGGGCACTTGTGTTTATATGGGGTTTCACATCTTTTCTAAACAGACATCTCACTTTTGGAACTGCTACACTGGTTGAGAAAAAAAGTTTCTACATAATTTAAGTTTACTAAAATAAGTTTAACACTACTTTTGCATAGGAAAACAAGTTGCCTGTTTTGGGACTTGAACTATGAAAACTTGCATGTAAAGTCTAGACTCTGACCACTACATCACCTCAGTTTGGAAATTTCAACTGTCTATTTGCATTTAGCTCCTATGGAATGTTTAGCTATGCTAAGCAGATGGCTATAACGTGCAAGCCCACTTAGCTGCACTTAAACATTCTTTAGGATAGTGAAAAAATGTTATATATTATTATTAAAGTATTATATTATTAGGGGCAGCCATGGTGATGCAGCAGTTAGTATTGCCGCCTCACAGCAAGAGGCTCTCTGGTTCAATCCTCAGCTGGGATGCCTTCTGTGCAGATTCTGCATGTGCTCCCTGTGGTCACCTGGATTTTCTCCAGATGCTCTGGTTTCCTCCCAAAGACATGCAGTAGGTGGATTGAACATTCTAAATTGGCCGTAGGCATGAGTGCATGTGTGTGTTTGCCTTCTGTGCAAGGTTGGGTGCCAGGCTGGCAACTCAACACTGTAAAACTCCACTGCCAATCATGAGAAGAAAGATGATCCACTGTGGTGACCCCTAACCAGGAAAAGCCAAAAGAAAAATTATTCTTAGGTTATATGGGTGTGCATTGTGGTGTTCTGACAACTACTTGGGACTGTAATCGTGAAATACTGGCATTGATTTGGCTTTCAGGCTTCTATCCTTCAGGGACTCCTGCTAATGCATATCCTGTTATCTGTCAACTTTCTAAGTGTGTAAGGGCAATTTTTCAGGCGTGTCCCTAATATAGTATTTATTCCGCCCATCATTTGTGCCTTTGTTAAAATGCACTGCTGTAAGTGGATATTGGTATACATTTGCTTTCATACTTCTACCCTTCATAATTCATGGTAATGCATGACCTGTTCTATATCAACTTTCTATGTTTGCAGGACTATGTTTGTGCTTTTTAACTTTTGGGGGATTTATCCCACATTATGTGCACATTTGCATACATTTCCTGTTTAAGCAGGTTACAAAAGTGTCATATGGCAGTTTAGCAATGCAGGGGGTGTGTCACAGAACTTGTCACACACCCCCTGCATTTCTTTATTGTTGCCGTTTTTATTTCAGTGTCCTCGGACACTAAAATAATCATTTTTTCATTTCAGTGTCCACGGAAACTGAAATGCTGGCATAATATTAGAGCAAATCTCTAATATTAAGCCAGTTCGGCTTAGAAAGTGCCGTACTGCACTTTCTGAGTGCAGGGGGCATGTTTAGTGTCCATGCACTACATGGGCACGCGCCCTGCACTCATTCACAGTTCATGTCTGTGTAGTTTAAACAGCAGCACGCCTTCATGAATATGCAAGGCATGCTGCTGCTCTAAACGGACATGAACCACTCCATGCAAGAATAGTCTTATTCTTGCATGCAGCTTCGTGAATCTGGGGGCATATCTTTGGCTTTCCAAAAATCAAAGTATTTGTATGGAGATCACTGTGCAATAGGGATTAGGAAATTTACCCTTTTCCCCACTGCACTACAATCTCAGAGCTGGTATTTAATTTCCAGGGGGGGAGAGTAGAGTTTTGCCGTTTTATTGTTTTTGACTTTCCAGAAAGTCGAACATATGCTTTTGACCATATGATGTTCAACTTTACAAAAAGCTGATGTTGTAATATCAACCCTATGTCTGTTAAGTATATCTATATATCTGTTGATATCTACAAACACCCACACACACACACACACACACACACACACATATATATATATATATTTATATATATATATATATATATATATATATATATATACATAAATATATATATACATAAATATATATATATATATATATATATATATATATATATATATCAAACAGAAAATACCAACTGCACAAATGGAGGGTTGTAGTGCACAGGATCAACATACATTCACCAACATGATATAAATCCAATATTTCTGTTTTTTTATTTCACACCAAATGGTAAAAGCTCTATCCCACAACAGAACCAAGACCAAGCGTCTCACTCAACGCTTTTCAGTTGAAGGGCTAGGGTTAGGAGCAGGTGCCTGCACCAAATTACTCATGTGTGCTATCCCTAACACTGCCCATAACCATAACCCTTCACTTCATATTATAAAAAAAAAGAAAAGAATCCCTAACAGTACCACTACACAAGACAAAAGGACAAAGAATACACACAACTCCAAAAATGCTCATCACTGAATCTGTCTACATATCTACCCTGTACTCTGACATGTAAACACATACATACCATCTGCTGTAACATATTATTGCTTATCTTTATAACCACTGCTTTTCATTAAAACTATATATATATATATATATATATATATATATATATATATATATGTATATATATATATATATATATATATATATATATATATATATATATATATACATACATAAATATATAGATAGATATAGATAGAGATAGGTTTATAGCAGATTATTCAGTTTTTTGAAACTTGAACTTCATATAGTCGAGACCATATGTTTGACTTTCTGAAAACTCAAATGAAACAAAACATCCAAAATCTACATTTTTGCTGTCTCCAACATCACACTACTGGGGGAAAAGAGTAAATTCCCCCAGTCCCCACTGTAACACGATCTTCATACAGATCCTTCACATTTTCAGAAAATCGACATATGGTCTTGACTATATGAAGTTTGAAAAATAGCCGAGCTGGATCCTGCGCCCACTGTCGTCACGTTTGGAATGAGCAGCCAAACCACAAAGGTATTCAGCACAATCAGGCGTAGTTTATTACAATGGTAAAATAACAGCATAAAAGCTTAAAACACAACCAACTTAGCGCTTTCTCCCTACATCTAAGGGCATCATCAGAGTTGTGTAAAAAAACGCGGTAATAGTTTAAATAACACCACATAAAACACACCCTCCTAAATAAACCAATCAATATCCTACATTTCAAGCATTTAAAGTTCCAGTATACATTGTTACATAAAAACGCTTATAGTTTAGGGTAAATTCTTTCAAAATATATATACACAAAAATTATACTACATAATTAAAAACATACAAAATCTACTTCTAACCTAGATGAAAAAACAAATATATACCACTTAAAATATGTTAAATATACATAATTTATAAATGTAAACATCTAACTAAACAGCCTGTATTGTGACAACCAGCCTAAAACAGTAATGCATATTCATATACCACAGGGCAAAAATTCTGTAAATTCATATTCATATTAACAATGCCCTGTATTTTAACAAACTAGACAGTGATACATGTTCATTAATACCTGGTGGTCTAGAGGCATTAAGCCTAAGCTGCCAGATACACTCCTTTACCTCAAGTAAAATGTTCTCATCACCCCCATTGTCTCTGTATGGGATCCTGTCAATAATAAAGAACAAAAATCTCTTAAAATCCTTACATCTTGTACTGTGTGTATATAATGCATTCGTAGTTTTCTTATTTTTAATGTCCCTAACGTGCTCCAAGATTCTCAATCTCAATTTTCTAATGGTTTTACCCACGTAGAAAGTAGTACAGGACAACTATTACCGCGTTTTTTTACACAACTCTGATGATGCCCTTAGATGTAGGGAGAAAGCGCTAAGTTGGTTGTGTTTTAAGCTTTTATGCTGTTATTTTACCATTGTAATAAACTACGCCTGATTGTGCTGAATAGCTTTGTGGTTTGGCTGCTCATTCCAAATGTGACGACAGTGGGCGCAGGATCCAGCTTGGCTATTTTTCAAGACCGTTTTTGAGTGGTTGTGAGCTGTATTATATGAAGTTTGAGTTTGTGTGTGTGTGTTTATTAATATGTATATACATATATATATATATATATATATATATATATATATAGAGAGAGAGAGAGAGATAGTCAACTCTCCAATAATTGCTTGCATGTACCATGTGCATAGCAAATCGATACAAATCAACAAGAAAATGGTAAGCACCAAAACGATTAACTCATATTGTAACTGAATGTAAATCATTCCAGCAGACCTTGGTTTGACCTTGCTGGCTTTGCTTTTATAATCAGTGCTTTAAAGGCATACATTTTAGCATACCCTAAATAGTCATGCAAATATTAATTACAAAATATGAGTCTGCTTGCAAAATGTGTTCAAAGTGATGCTTCAGTTTTCTAGAATAATGTTCTTGCCTGTCCTTTTACAGAGAGTTTTACTTTTATCAAATACTTGGAACATCATTTCAGTGTCGGTCTTGTGCAGCATTCCCCATATTAATATGTATATACATATATATATATATATATATATATATATAGAGAGAGAGAGAGAGAGAGAGTTTTACTTTACCATGTCCTGTTTACTTTTTTAGCATGTTATAATACTGCTGCTTGCACTGGAGTGTGAACAGACTTTAACTGTTGGACTATTGGCTGTAATAAGTCTATGTAAAAGCCAGGTTACTTGTGGTTGCTTAAAACTAAATGTATTTCTGATATTGTCTCACTCTAATGTCTTATTACAGTGTGAGTTTATCCAGGTTGATAGATAATTAACCTGCTAGTACTATTTTGTATCATTGAAGCTTACCACTATATTAACCACAATATAGACGAAGCATAACAGATTATGTTACTTGTAATTGTAGCTTGTAGCGTACCACTATATTAACCACAATATACACGAAGCATAACAGATTATGTTGTTTGTAATTGTAGCTTGCCAGTTCATTAACCAAAAACTAGATGATGTTTAACAGATTGTTAATGTTGTTTGCACTATTCTAGAATAACACTTTATTAAACATTGCTTTATTCATTGCCTAGCTGATATGAATCTTGCATGACTGCTATCACTATTATAATCACAACTGTTATATAGCATCAAGTTTTTTTCTTAACAGTATTTGTGTATCAGTTTTCTGTTTCTTTTTCCTATCTAACTATGCTGTAAGTTCTATTTTAATTATTGATCTCCATACCTATTCCTAAGACTCTTTTATCTATCTTCTACATCTTTCTCCAAAATATTATACTATTTTTACTACTCACCTACTTACCATTCTACTGACTTTTTCCACTCAGGACTCCACTAACTAACCCAGAACTAACTGTTCTTACCACTGCCTACCTGAAAATCCTTCTTCCTTGCCTACTACCCCTTTCCTTCACCCCTATCACTACTGTCTACTTTGAATATACAGCTATTCACCAACTCACAATCTTACTCTTTTCCATATTTATTTTACAGGTCCCTGAATCCATATATATGGTTTAAAATAAAACCTACACCACTTAAAAAGAGAAATACCCACTCCCCTTGATTACTGAAGTCCGCGGAATCCTCTTCAGCAACTGTGCTATTAAAACAGAGCAAAGTATGTGTTAAGTATATAGATTTTAAGCTGTCCTCCTAGCCTATTAGTGAGTATCTACATTGTAAGGTACCTGGTCAGCCATAACACATCTCTGTACACCCCACCTCTTACCCCCTCCTCACTCACTACCTGTCCAGACTCGTTCCTTGTTACCTACTTAAGTATCACTTGATTAGCCCTGACCACTTTTAGCCCCTATCTCCCATCTCAAGCTCCTATCTCCCCTGTCAAGCTACTACTAGTCTAACCCCTACTCCTGATCACTTTCTGTTCTCTCTCCTTACTCTGTCTTCTTACTGCCACATAGCCTCTCCCCACCACTCACCTCTATGTGTACACTCCCCTCATTCTGTACTTCCTAGCCACACCAACTCTCATCTACTCTACTTCCCCCACTCATCTCTCCATCCTAATAAATAGCCCTGTAACTATACTTCCCCCTCTCTAGTCTTATATTTTGTTCTGTTCCTGCTAGTGGATTCCTTCAGAGCTCTGTGCATAAAATGTTAAATCATATCCACTATTTCTAGACACTAAAGAGTTCTGCCCTGCTGAAAAGCCTTTCTCTGATTGTTTTTCTTTTTCTTCTCTCACCG
The DNA here is from genome assembly GCF_019279795.1 of Protopterus annectens. Classification (NCBI taxonomy): domain Eukaryota; kingdom Metazoa; phylum Chordata; order Ceratodontiformes; family Protopteridae; genus Protopterus; species Protopterus annectens. The sequence continues at coordinate 918,321,855 of NC_056735.1, forward strand.
TGCCTCTTCCAGTGCTACCCCGCTCCGTTCGCTCCGCTCACTTCGCTCCTCTACCCTACCCTCTTTCCCACCCACCCCTAGGGCTCTCAACCTTATACTTCTAGACCACACCCCCATCAATTCTCACCCCCCCAATTATCCTATTACATCACTCCATTCAACTATAACACATATTTCAACCACCAAACCTCCTAGCAATCAAGCACATTTATCACTACCACCACACCCAAAACATCTCCACCCTAACCTACTCACCAATTTTACTTCCAAAGCAACTTTATCCTCACACTAATTCAAACATGTATTGCATACAACACCCCCTTCTCCATAAACTTTTATTTTATCAAGCAACTATCTCCATCCTACTTCTACTGTCTATACTCTCTTCCTATCACACCCATCTAAATATCACTTTTCCACCCCCATGGCAAACCAAACCCATAACTTACCACACACAACTTCTAAACTCTCCTATTACAACCCCCAACTCTACATCCTTTCTAACCCCATCTCTCTATTATAACAAATTAGCAATAAAACCTAACACCCATACCTCACTCAAGTTATCTAAAATTCTGAATAAACTCACCAAACTATACTTAAACTTACTCCTAAAACTCTCCTGTTGTGGAGACATTCACCCAAATCCTGGCCCTACCTCAACAGAAAAAGCCAAAATAAAGCTACCAACTCCCCATTTCTTCAAGCCCAAAGCATCTCTCCTCCTCCTAAATATCAATGCAAGAAGCATACTAAACAAAATACATGACCTGCATGCCTTGTTAGCACTATACAAACCTGACATAGTGGTACTAACAGAAACATGGCTTAAACCTGATCATCACAATAATGAGATCATAGCCCCAGGTTATGATATCTTGCGTAAAGACAGGAAAGGTAAAAAGGGTGGAGGTGTAGCAATTCTATTCCAAAGCCACCTCTCACTAGAACTACTTGACTATAATAATGAAGAAATCAACAATGTAGAACTTATCCTAGCGAAATTTAAATTAAACCCAAACAAACAAATAATCATCACAGGGGCATATATACCCCCAGGTAACAACAATCCCATTATGGAAAACATGTTAAGTTGGTTGTCACTCTCCCTCCCTTACGATTCAATACTACTAGGTGACTTTAACATAGATTGGGCCAACTGCTCCAAAGATTATCTCTCAGAGCATATCAACCTTTACGGGTTCTCCCAAATAATCACAACCCCCACTAGGACAGACAAAACAACCAAACGTCAATCCATTTTGGATTGGATTCTGGTATCTCACCCCACTTTTGTACATCAATCTGGCTGTTTACCTGACAGTCTAAGTGATCATCAACCCACCTACCTAATTAGGAGCAAGACCCAACACCTACCCAACCTACCTCTACTAAAAATAATACGTAATAAAAAAAGCTTCAGAGCCAATGACTTTAATAAAGCACTAAATTGCTGCAACTGGCTCCCTCTTAAATAACTACCTCTCAACGAAGCTGTACAGTACTTTAACTCTACCTTCCTACATATCCTAGACCATCATGCCCCTACTAGATCCATCAGGACAAAAACCCACCAAGCCCCATGGCTCACCAAAGAGACAAAAAAGATAATGAAAGAAAGGGACAAACTCTGGATAGCTTCCCACAAAGATTCTAACACTATCCTAAGGTCAAAGTATACAGAACTATGTAATATAGCCAAGAGACTAACTAAACTAGACAAGTCCAACTATTACAAAAACCTACAGGATAAATATAGCCATAACCCACATAAATTCTGGACCTCCATTAATAGACTACTTCACCCTGGAAAAGCATCCACTCCCACCCCTGTACTGCCAAACAACCAAGATGATATTCCCACTCAATTTAATAAATTCTTTACAGAAACAGTTCAAAATCTAGCCAATACCCAGAAAAATAATGATACCCCTATACAATCTTCTACCGCATATAACAGTCATACAAAAAATAATTTCTCTACCTTTTCCCTACAACCAGTGTCCACTAAAATGGTTGCAAACCTCCTTAGGAAGCTAAAACCAACTACACTAGCTGCCGATAAACTCCCTGCTGATTTCCTTCAGATAGCAGCAGACACCATCTCCTACCCAGTGTCAATTCTTATTAATAGATAAATCTCAGAACACAAAGTTCCCACCCACTGGAAAATCTCCCATATTGTCCCTCTGCATAAAGGTGGCAACTCCTTAGAGCTAACCAACTATCGTCCAATTGCCATACTATCACCCTTATCAAAAATTCTAGAAAGAGTTGTCCACTTGCAACTAAAGCAATATCTTCAACAAAATAAACTACTATCCAACTCCCAACATGGCTTCAGACCCTCCCACAGCACAACCACTGCCCTTCTATCCTATACCAATACAGTCAATCACTTTAGAAACCAAGGTCTTTTCGTATCTTCCATCTCCCTCGACTTATCAAAAGCCTTTGACATGGTTAACCACAATCTGCTCCTCAATACTCTATCTAGTCTCAATATTTGCCCCTCCACCATACTCTGGTTCAGCAGCTATTTATCAGAACGCCAACAAGCAGTTCTCTGGCAAGAAAAGCTGTCCCCCCTCTTACCAGTTCCCATAGGAGTCCCTCAGGGATTAATCCTTGGCCCACTGCTGTTCTCCCTCTTCACTAATGACATTTCTTCTTCACTACCCACTGCTACAGTAGTTCAATATGCTGATGACACCACCATAACCTGTGCTGCCACCAGCATTAAGGAACTACACACCATCACCCAATACAACTTTACCCTAACAGAAACGTGGTTTACTAAAATACAACTTCTTCTCAACCCAAAGAAAACCAAACTAATACTATTCACCCCTGGGAGATCATCCAACTCTGACTATAACCTCACTATAAACTCCAAAAACAATATTCAATCACACCAACCAACCACACCAAACTACTAGGAGTTGACATTGATAACCACCTAAAGTATGATATCCATATAGCACAAACCATCAAAAAGGTCAACCGAAAACTGGGTCTGCTCTATAGAAATAAAAAGTTCATGACTAATCAGACCAAAGCCACTATTGCAAGAAGCCACCTCCTCTCTATCCTTCTCTATGCTTCCCCTATCTTAACTAACCTTCACCGGACCGAACTTCACAAAATGGAATCATGCTACAACAAAATTGCCAAATTTGCAACAGACTCCTCAAATAGATCCCATCACTGTCTTTCCCTAATGCAACTCAAGTGGCTGGAACTTCCTCAGCTACTTAGACTCAATCAAGCCATAGTTGCACATAAACTCAACTACTACCCTGAAAAAACTCCTGCCCTCCAACAACTAATTAAGCCCTACACTACCACTAGAGCCCTGAGATCTAGCAACCAAAATCTCATTCAAGTAATTAGACATAAAAATGAAGCAGGTAAATCTCTCTTTGCCTACACAACAGCACAAACCTGGAACTCACTCCCAAACAATATAACCAGCACTACTTCTTGCACCCATTTCAAACACCTCTTGAAATCCTACTATTCTAACATCTGGTTCTGCTCTTGCTATACCCCAGGGTAGCAACATCTATGCTCAGTTGCAAGGACTATGCTACACTACAACATTTTCTTTTACTGAGCTCTACTGCTATCCCACAGATTCATCCTAACATTTCATCAATCTATAAGCAGTAAACATTCCAACACTTGTACTGTTCTGTACCATATCCCTTACCTGAAAAACACTCTAATCTGTTTCTAGACTAACACAATACCTAACAGAGCTTATCTTACTCTCATCCTACCTATACCTTTACCCTATTTTATGCCACTATGGGCATTTATTTACTTCTCGGTTATACTAAAGCATAAATGTATTACAACTTTATATTTACTAATATTTCGAAGGGAGAAAAAAAAAAATTCATATATATTTGTATTATTTGTACTAATTGTATATTCTACTAGAGTACTGACTGTATATTCTACTAGAGTTATCACATGCCATGTAAATGGTCCTCTGTACTACTTATAAATGTTAAGAATTGCTTTGTACTGTTTTAATCTAATATTGTATTGTATCATGGAGCTTTTCTCCCCGGGCCTCCGCTGAAAATGGACCTGTGTCCAGTCAGACTTTCCCGGTTAACAAAAATAAAATAAATAAATAAAATAAAATAAATATGTGGAACTGTATAGTTAGCACTGAGAGATGAATCAACATACCTGAAATAGGAACAGAACTCGGAGATTTCTGGTTTATTAGCATCAGAGCTATGTGTGCCATCTGTTTTGGGACTGTTTTTACCCTGAAGGCTTCTTAGTGTAAATAAGGTACTGTATATCAGTGCAGAATAATCTTAATCAATTCCAACAAGAAATGAAATTGAACAGAAAACTTGAAACTGTAGCATGAACATAAACAGGGAATACACAGCAATGCATTTCAAATGGATGCTCAGTGTTCGAGGGTAATACAGTAGTATACATTGTACATTTTCCCTTTTTTTCTAGTGTCAGAAATTTCAGACTTAGAAATAACAAATAGAAGTGTGGGTGGGATCATGGAAAGTGGATCAGGCTTACTTTCATGTATTTAAAGACAATATCATATACAACAAGTTGTACTTGATAGCATGGTAATGTGTAGTGACTTATTGCTAGACTTTATTAATATTTGTTGCTTTTCTACAAGTGTTTGATTTATGCACACATTTTGAAATTTTGCATACATTTTAGTATGTTTCATTCTTTTGTGGTTTTAAGAATGTATTTATTATTTATTTATTGGTGTTTCTTAACCAGGGAGAATACTGATCCATTTAGATATTTTTTAGTCTCAGTGTAGGACCACTGTCTAATTTTGTGATTTGATTAAAGTCATACATTCAGTCCAATGCAGGTTGAATGAATCAAACGCTGCACTACAGGAAGCAGTTTCTTAATAATACACAGCTTTAATTCTCCATGTCAGAAGCCATGGAATAGTTTTAGCAAAAGTGCAGAGGACCACATTTGAGAAACCTGCTAGAGAGAAACTTGACTTGTAATTTAATGTATAAAAAAGGTATATGTATAGCTCAACTTTAAATTACATTAGGCATTACTCCAGCTTCTGTGCTGGTTCCATATTTGCAGTGAGAGTATTGTTTATATTGACAGTTATAAATTTATTTACATATTTTTTTCTGGTGAGTGCCAACTCAACACCGATATGATCTAGATATATTTTTCTCAGCCTGAAGAGAAGCCATAATCCCATCTTTAATATCAATCAAATATTATGGAGCTTTGTTGCAGCTGACAGTGTAAAAATAAAGCTGTCATGGAATGCCTAGGGACTGATATAATAAAATAAATAATATGAATATAATAAAACAGTTGAAACTTCATTTCTATTCCAGAATGTCACAGGAGAGCAGTTTAGATTATTTTTTTAGGAATGAGATTAATTTGTTCCATATTTAGTGGCACTTGCCTTAAGGTAAAACAGAAGGAAATATCTGACATATCTGTGTAGTTATTCTCTAAAAACTGAGTGACAGATACTTTAAAATGGCATTACTCAATTTAGTCATGTGCACAACAAGCTTTATGGCAATTTCTTGAGATTTACTAGGATGGTACACACACACACTCTGCCAGGTCATTGTAATCTCTAGGTTTATTAACCGGTGACCCCTCTGTACCAAAATGTACACAAGAACATAAAAAAGTGAATGTGTGGCAGATCGTGCAGAATATTAAGGCTCTGAATTGTTAATGAGCTCCTTCCTGTAACCAAAAGATACAGAATTTCTTTCCACCTCCATTTGCCTACTGTGTGACTCTGAGCAAGTACCTTAATCAAATAATGCTCCCAGGTCACCCCTGCCTTATCTAGTTAACAAATATATAAAGACAGTGGGAATGCATAGTTTATAAAATGAATACCATTTTATGATTATAGTTTTCTCTAATAATTCTATTTCAGGTGTAATAGAATAAAAAAAAGCATTCAGTTCAGATTTAGACTACGAATTTGAGAAACTGTAGTACTTTCATTCCTCAAATGGCAGATCATTGTTTATTCCTAACTCCACACCACCTGTTCAGTGGTTTCAGTCCCCAAAATTCTAAGATTCATATATGTTTTCCTGAGAAACATCTTAATATGCTTGATAATGTAGTTTTGATTTTTTTTCTGAAATTACTTATTTATATGAATACATATATCTTCTGTAATTCAGTACTTAATTTTATTAATATAGAAATAATCATACTATTTTTTTTATTTATTCATTTTTGTATGGCTGCTTCCCTATCACCATTGAGTTCTCCTTCCCAGCTGCTCTATTCACCATATCAGTCCCTCTTTTTGTGAGAGCCCTCCTCTTTCACCATTCAGTGGTTCTTCTCAGCTGTCCTACTGACTATTTCATTGACTCTTCTGGGGTGTTGGATAATGGTTAAGGTGCTTACCTTACAGACCCAAGGTACAGGGTTTGATTCTCACATGGGTAATTTACTAGGCTTAAAATGTCCCACAAGGGCTGCTAGCCTAGTACTAACTTCTAAATCTCATCACCACTAATTTCTCTTTCCCATCTGCCCTACTGATCATTTCATTGCCTTTTTGGGTGAGAGTTCTACAGTTCATTCATTCATTCGTTCATTCATTGCTGACAAAAGCTGAGTGGACTGGGAGCAGACCCATCATTTGCAAGGAGGATTTTCTAAATGTCCTATCCCTTCTGCTGTTACCAAACAGCTTTATTCAGGGTTGCCTTGCAGTGGGCATCAGAGAGGGCATGTCTTTAACTTCTGCAAGTGGTGAAACCCTTCAAGACCACCTTCACTCTTAAAGTCAGCTGTCCTTCAAAGTCTCCAGTCTCCCTGGAGACTCTAACATGGGACTGTGTACCCCAGTAACCATCACAGCCCATACCTAAGAAAAGAGGTAAGCCAAGTTAACCATGTTATTGTTATCTGCCTTTCTTTTTCTTTGTAGTTGTTCCTGTAGACACACAAGCTGCTAATTGAATTCAAGCACCTGGTCATAATCAGGACTTTATCCATCTTTACCACTGGGACTAGCATAAGCAATCACATAGATGGAATTTAACTAAATGTATTACCTATTTTGTAGCACAGCAAAATGGCAGAATGGAGCAGTGGTGAGTGTTACTAGCCCAAGTTCATGGGGTGCTGGCTCAGATTTTTTGCTCCAGCATCTCCTTTCTGAAGTATGCATTTCATGTCTGTGCTCATGTGAAATATTATTGGTTGTTTTGATTTTGTTGTGTGCGTTTGTGTGTGTGTGTGTGTGTGTGTGTGTGTGTGTGTGTGTGTGTGTGTGTGTGTGTGTGTGTGTGTGTGTATCTGTATGTCTGTGTCTATGTCCTGAATTAATCAATGTCCCATCCATGACTGGTTCTATGATTTGTAGCCATTGCTTGATAGAATGTGTTCTTGCCTCCCTTTGACAGTAGATAAGCTATATCTTGCTTCAGAGAATGAATAACTGAATAAAAAAGTTAAGAAAATGAAAGACTGACAGCTGGATCAACTCAGAGTATAACATTTCCATGTAAATATTTAATGAAATAAATACATATGTAGTTACAGAGAACTCATTTGAAGTGTTACAGTGGTCTTGTTCTTTCAGACCTTTTACATTACTAAATTAAGTAATGATTTTTATGCATTAAAACATCTGCAGGATAACATGGCCTATAACTCGTGCAGGTAATGCACATACCATATATCTCAGTACTCAGCATATGCCAGTGATTACTTCCCGGTTGTCTGATTCGGTTTGATTCTTTAGACTCATCTTATTACTTAAATAGATGAGCTCAGTGTATCAAGTTTGCTGCTGCAGACTGACCTACCACAGCACCTGACTTATCATTTTATTCCAAGGGACTACAGAGCAATTCCGGTCTCTTCACACTATATGTCTTATTTCTCCCTGTTTGTTATTTTGAATGGACCCTAATGGCTGCTTACACCTACAGCCAACCCATCACATATGGTAATTTTGTGATCAGGAAGTGTTTCAGTATCAATGTTTTTGTGTTAAGTTTTGAAATCTTTAGTAGTAAATTTCCTTGATACATTGTTAAATATAAAACAGGGTGGGGGTGTATCCACTTGTGAAATTATATGGATTACATAGTCAACAGATTTTCTATAAAGTTTAGGGCCATTTCTACTACCATCCTTGAAAACACTCAAAACAAAATATCATTGCACGAACCAAACAAAATATCGTGTTGACTTCATTAAATTAGGCCTATATGAATATATGAGTTACGTTCATTCAAAGGACTTAAGTGCTGTCCAACTCATTCAAAGAACATAAACATTAATGTACGAATGATGTATCATTGAAATACCAAACATGTCAATTCTATGCATTTACTTGCAACAAAATATGGAAATCACACAAATATATGTTTACTAGCACACTGCTCACAGCGGCATATCAAAGTTATAAGTAAAGTAGCTGTCATAGAAGAAAATATAATTTTATGCCCTCATACTTTTAACAATTTTCAGGAAAGCTGTTCCCCTATCACTGACTGATTTGGTGTTTTATTTATTTATCTATTTATTTTTTACTGTGTCAAGGGTTGTTCCACCAGAATGGTTTGATATATCCCCAAGAATGTTTTAGATAATTACAGTGAGCTAAATGTCTACAAGACTTCATAGGGGTCTACTCATAGCATCAAAGTAGCAAAAACTATGATTTTAATAAGAAAACATATTAAATATGTTATTATGAAACAATATTAAATAAGAATAGTAGTTTGTACTTTTATATAGGAAGGCTTTGCTTTTTCAGGCCTGAGGTCAAAACGGCACTAAATATTTAAGACTTTCACAGCTCTTTTATTTGTCATGCAGCCGAAACTTGTTAGCTATACTTTTAATATCATTATGTTAACTTGATGTGATGGCAGAAGTAAAAAGGCTTGACAGATACAATTTTAATATCATTATAGTTATTTGAAGAAAGAAGGAGGCAATAAGACAATTTAGTCTACTTTTAAGTGGATTCAGTATTTTAAGGTTCTTCCTTTCCTGTTTCCCCATCATCGTTTATATATCTTTTCAGTGCCTTTTAGAACATGTAATGGATTCTTTGTTCACTAATATTAATATAATCTGTTGCAAGGGTGTTCAGCCACCTCTGTGAAAAAAGTGCTTTCACAATTCCATGGAGATAATAGTCCTTATACTGTGCTGCCTAGGCTCATCTCTCTCCTGTCCTTCCTGTTCAGGACATCATTTTGCATCTTCCTGATGTGGTCCTGTGTGCCTGTATCATTTCCTTCTTAACTCTTCTGGTGCCAAAGGGAAGAACTGTAGCTCTTCTAATATCTGGTCATACCTTTACACTCAGTCCCCCCTTGGATGCTTTCCTCTCCACCTTTAACAGCACCCTAATGTACCACTCCTTGTATGCCCTACAGAAATGTAAACAGTGCTGAAGATATAACTTGAGCTGACAATAGAAGAGTTAAACACAGAAAATGGCCCAAACGTCACCAAACTATGACAAAATACCAAAATAAATGTGACTGCGTTGTATGTAGTTACTGACAGAGCTGTTTAAAAGAACAAACCCAATACAAGAAAGTAGACAAACACTTTGATGTCATTAAGCGTTTTTGTCTTGTAGCATCTAGGTTTTTATCAGAATGAAATTTGATACAAACTAAGCCGAAAGTATTATACAAAGCAATTAGTCAATAAAAGTTTTAATGAATTAACTGAGCTTTCTCTTACACATATGCATAAACACGGTTATACTGTAATAAAAAAAAATTAAAAAACATCACTAAAAACAATCATATTTAAATAATGCTCATAAATAAGCCAATATAAATAAATAGACCAATAAATACTATAAAACGTTTTCTTGAAAAAACTCAACAATGTTTCAAACATGTTAACAATGTTTGAAATGTATTAGTATCAATAAAATAGCTATGTATTCTGCGGTACACTTTTATAACTTAGCTGTATGTAGTTTTAATGCAGGTTTAATAATAACATGAACATTCGAATCTGGAGGGGTAAAAATGTAGCAGGGATTTAAAACAATATGGGGATATAACTGCCTACCCATTGAACTACAAAAAGAATAAGGGAATGAAACTGGTATGGAATGCTTCCCATGCACTTTATGGAGAAGTGGTTGCTAATGAAACCATGGACAACCTTCACCCCCTTTTAACTGGGAGGGGGTTTAATGAGGAGAGTAGGGAAGGATTTCCCCCTCTCATGAGAACAGAAAGCATATTTAATCCAAATGACAATGAGTTGGATTTTATGCAACAGAAGGGCAACAGAAAAAAACAGGGGAAGGCAAAAAGGAAAGGGAAGAGGTCATAATAAAGGTGGATTCTAATGGGATTGTTCACACCCTGACAGGTTACAATATTTATAATTATAATAACTTAAAGGTAATTGTGGAACATTTTCAATTTTTTAAAAAGGGCTGAAAATGTATTCCTTCAAGAAATGTTAACATTTCTCATACCCTTGTAAAGTTAAAACTTTTTTACCAGGAAACTGAATTTAGCTGCTATGTTGGAAGACAGAAACAAGGGCATTAACATAGAAATAAAACTTGGAAGTAAAAAAAAAAACTTTTCATGATCCCTCCACACCCTGTCTTGCATACATTTGAGCAAACTTGTATGCAAGATCTATATCAAAGAAGTAATGGTCAGAAACTTAAAAAGGCATACAACTTGTGCAAAAAATAAATATTATTGTTAGACAGCACACTTTATTGATACTAATATATTTTAAACATTGTTAGCATATTTTAAACACTTGAGTTTTTTCAAGAAAACTATTTATTTGTCAGTTTAATTATCTTTATTGGCTTATTTATGAACATTATTTAAATATTGTTGTTTTTAGGGATGTTTTTAAAGTTTTTTTATTACAGTGCAACTGTGTTTAAGCATATAAGAGTATCTGTTTAAGAGAAGGCTTCAGTTAATCGATTAAAACTTTTATTGACGAATCGCATTGTATAATAGTATTTAAGGAACAGCTGAGTTTGTATCAAACTTCATTCTGATGTGAAGCCTTAGATGCTACAGGAGGAAAGAGCTAATAACATGAAAGTGTTTGCCTACTTTCTTGTATTGAGTTTGTTCTTTTATACCATTTTTCGATGGAAGAGTTAAAGCATTACCTCTTGCCTTCTGGAGTGCAATCCTCTAATGATACATTCCAACATTCTATTGATTGATTGATTGCTGCAAATGTTTTCTCACTTGCTTCCTGATGGCCAAGTCCAGATGTGGTCTGTGCATCTAAGATCCCATTCTTTTGCTGTCATTTCCTCAATTATTAGGTGATACTTTGTATTAGGAGTGCTGGGACCCACGGTGGTGGTGCTGCTGTAGCGTTGTCGCCTCACAGTAAGACGCTGTCTGGTTCAATTCTCAGCTAGAGCATCTTCTGCGGGGAGACATGCATGAATGGGCATACCTTCGTTGAAGGTTGTGCATCAGGCCTGGCAAGCCGGTATGTAAAAATCAACTGCCAATCATTAGCGGACCGGAGTTCCGCTGTGGTGACCCCATACTGGGAAAAGCTGAAAGACACAAACAAAAACGTTGTATTAGGAGTGCTGTGATGCACAGGCAGTACTTTACATTTCTCTATGTTGAACATCAATTGCCTCCTTTAAACCACGTGATCAACTTTTGCAAATTATACCTTAGATATTACCCACTGTCCACTTCCCCCCTAAATTTGTATCATCAATGGAAGATTTTGAGCTTATTCACTTTTCTTTTCCCTCAGATGCATTTGCAATAAATGTGTTGGAGTGTTGCACTACAGATTGACTTCTGCAACATTCAGCTAGTCATTTTCTTTTTTATTGACTTTGTCTTTTGTAACAATTCTCTTTGTCCTATTATTTAATAATTTGACAATCCACTACCGTATTCTTGATCACACATTCAGCATCCTTAAATTTATTGGGAATATCCGGTGTGAATCTAACTCCAATACCTTGCTAAAGACCAGAAAGTCAACATCTGTTACTTTTCTCTTGTCACATACTCCTGAATCCCTGTCATGATATTGAGTAAGGTTTGTTTAATAGCTTTCTTCTAGCCACAAGTCCATATTAGT
>NC_056735.1:918338989-918378989 GCF_019279795.1 Protopterus annectens
GGCATATGATGCCAGGTTAATCCTATGGGCTAGGCTTGCAAAGGCTTCAGGGTCATTGTCCAGGTCCCCTTCAATAAACACATCACACCGAATGACATTTGACGATCTTTATTAAACTTCCATAACATAGCTTTATTCACCAAAATTTATTAATTGCAATTGGACATCGTATAGTTGATTCTAAACACAACATAAATATCCTTGTAATGTTAATCAAGACAGCGTACCTATTCACCCTGTCCAATAAGCAGCATCCATACCTTTGCTCGCTTACTTACTTATGAAGCAGCGTCCCAGACTTACTTCATATTCCATTTATTGAATTGCCTATCCAACCAAATAATTCAGGACAGCATGACCTTACTCATACGAAGCAGCATCCCATCTCACTTCATACACCATTCATTGAATTACCTTCCAACCAAATAATCAGTGTCCTTACCTCCGCTTGCTTACCTATCCAGCAAGCTTCCTCCAGCTGCTCATTTTCCTTTCCCCCAATTCCTTGAAATGAACATTCAGACACCAGAGGGGGAACAGAAGAGGGCAAGCCTGTACCTCTTCTCTGCCATCCAGCCTGACCACGCTGTTCTCCCTCCCTTCTACCCAAACTAATTCACCAACTACCTGCCATAAAGGGAAGGATTAAGCCAAACATCATTCGGTGTACCCATCCCCTGTAAATTACAATAGATCCCCGTCATCAACCCCATGCCTTAACATACCAGCACTGAAGCATACCTTAATGAAATTAAAATTAGTAGCATTATTCTTGACCCTACTGTACCAACAAAATATTCACTCTGAGAACCACTAACCATTGTTCACTTCTAATTATGCTCTGTGGCCCCATTATACTTCTCTCGTGAGTAGAACGTCTTCTGCAACTGATACAGTCAGAAAAGTAAAATCCATCCTGCCCAATCAATCACCCTCCAAACTCCCTCCTTCATACCCCGACTGCTTCCACCTTCCAAATCCACAAACCTCCTGCAGCATGCATCACCTGTGCAACCCACTTCCTTCAGCCACTGGGGAATGCAGGCTCATTATCATCCCAGCCTCAAATTCTGTGCCTCCAACATCTTCAGATATGCAACTGTGACTGTGCGCATGTCCTTTACAACCTCATTGCCCATCACTCCAGCCCCCGGCACAATGTCCACTGTAGCACCTTCATCATGCTTTTGTAGAAGAAAAGAAACTGTAAATTCACTGCAACAAAAACAACATGCATCCTCCACTGGATACGATGCCAGAAACTCAAATGGATGCCACCAAATGCCGCCCTCCCTCCCCACATCACCCCAGCAATTGTCAGAAACCTATCCGCAGCTCGCCTCAACAACATAGGCCGTATTCTACACACAGACATTATTTCTGCCTGATTGTTAAACAGTGTGTTTTAAACATTTGTGTTGTATTTTCTTTAAATTAGCACCTTTTTCCCAAGAAATATCAAACACAACATATCCCCTTATGCGCAGTCAGCTCAAAAGGGAGGATGGTTTGTTAGACCTGCGTGAGAATCATCATACTACATGTGTTGCATTTACGTCTTTTTTTTTTTTTTTTTTGTGTGTGCTTGTGTGAGGAAACAATGTGTGGCCCTGCCTGTTAGCTCCACGCCACTCATGCGCAGTGCTAACTAAAAACTAATTCTGTCAAAGCAATAAACTTCCCACCAAGAGCACTTCACTTCCCATCACATTCCAGAACTACTGCAGGACTTTGAACACTGCTGGATTGTTTTATTTAAATGCTCCAGTTGTAAGTCACAATTCTTTTGACATGATTGGAGCTTTCATTGTATTTGATAATACCTTTTCTTTCAAAGATACAATCAAAGTTGCTGTTTGACAGTCCCTGTGTCAGCGCGTGCCTCACTGACCTGCACTGCTCTGCCTGGCAAACCCCTCCAATTCATGGCTTCCTCACACAAGAAAACATCCATCAACTTGTCAAACTTTGCCATACTGGTTCACATGCATGTAGGGTGTTTGAACAGGCTTTTACCCTACCTGCAATATTAAAACCAGAACGTTTTCCAAATTTAAAGGTGTCAACTGCTAGTTTTTTTTTTTTTTTTTTTTGTAATACTGCCGGAAAAGTAAAGCTAGTTGAGGTACGCCTCAACCCACACACCTAGCAACACTGCTCATGCAAGGCAAAACCACTGCACATTACTACTTTCTAACCCATGAAAGAGCCCGGGAAACTACCACTCTCTGCCAAACATACAACACAAGTGAGAAAAAACCTGAGACAGACTGCCTACAACATCCCCATTGCACCCAGACTTGTCTACCTCAAATATCCATGTTGAAATCAAATCTCACTAGCACAGAGCCACCAGGACCAAAACACCCAATTTTCTCTACCCATACATACCTCCACTTCCAATTCCTGACTAAAAGTAGTCCAAGGTCTACCTGCACCACAGTACCCACAGGTCGGCATGGATGTAACACTTGCAGTAGCAAATTCACGCCAGCATGTGATTACTTGCCAGGCTATACTTGTCTAAACCCCTTAAGCTCCTCCCAACCCCTACCTCATTTCCTCCCAATCATTCCTCACTCCATTTAACCCTTTCATCTGCCCAACCCCTGGACAATTTAGTTTGTTGCCAAACCTCATTTAGACTAATACAGAAATATTAATCTATGAACCTATATATATATATATATATATATATATATATATATATATATATATATATATATATATATATATATATATATATATATATATATATATATATATCTATATATATATATATATATGGATCTACCTGACTTGGTCGACAGTTCATATGGTCGAAAGTTTATTTGGTCGACAGTTCATTTGATCGACAAGCATTTAAGGACTGTCGACCAAGTCAGGTAGATCTATATATATATATATATATATATATATATATATATATATATATATATATATATATATATATATATATATACAGAGAGCTAGAGAGAGAGAGAGAGAGAGAAGTGTGTGTGTATATTCATATAAACCTGTAATGATCTGTCAAACAACATTTTTGAAATCTATATAAAAACGACATGGTCTGTTATACAATTTCTAAAAAACAAAACAAAAAAAAAAACTAGCATAAACTTTTGTAAATAACCGCATTTTTGTTTTGCCATTCATAATCCAATCTCGCTACATTGTAATCCTTGACACTGGGGTAAAATTTAATTATTACAGGTTTCATGCTATACTTTTCATTCAATCATAAGAACAACTTCAATTATAACCTTAAACTCAAAACTAAACCTTGTACCAAATTACTTCCCATTGTTATTCTTTTTTAATTATTAATATTAAAAATTCAGCATAACCGTTAAAATGGATTTTTCCTACCTTGCACAAATCCTTAATCAACTTCACAACATCTTTTTATGTCTGCCCATTTTCTTATCAACTCACTTCAATTTAGTCCTTTTGGATAATGATCCCACATCTTTCCTTCACATTCTTTTAATTAGCTCTCATAATCTTTAAACAATTATTGTAAATTCAGTGCTTCCCATTAACTTCCTTCAAGACTTTCATTCAAAATACAGGCAAGACGTGCTTGACTTATTATTGCACGATAACTTAATGCTATCATTTCATGTCATATTTCATAAATTCAAATAAAATCTCCCTGTTGTACCCACCCTCCTTCTGTTATATGAAGCCTTTGTTAATTCCATATGCAATGATACACTGTTCATAGCTCTCACAACAAATTACATACAATGTAAATTGTCAGTCATTCTCTAGTCCTTCAAGACCTAATTTCAGGAAAATAATTAAATATCTAAGTCTTACCTTAGCATACCCAATTCATATTGCACAGACCCACTTGTAGCTAGCCTTTCTGTCTTGTCTAGTAGTTAGCACAAAGTTCTGTTAGCGTTGACCAACAAATATCCTAGACCAGCCATCTGAAAAAACAGCAGGGGAAGGGCACCTTCTTAACAACTACAGCCTCCTGCATGGATAAATCCACAAGCCTGCTTCAGCCTTTTATCCACTCAGATTTGAAACTAATTATCTGAAGTAGTTAACTTCATTTGTGCATCAACCTATGGGTCTTTAGATCCATATCAGATCTGAGCCGGCAGTTTCCAACAGCTGAGATCCGAGCTCCAAGCTCCTCCCCCTATCCATAATCCCCTGCCATCCCTACCTGACCTCAGATCTAGTTTGCCACGGTTGAAGCCAGCAACTTGATCTTTGAGTTCCAGGCGTTGGGTTTTTCTATTCAAAACTTTGTGAGAAAAATTTGCCTTTTTTCTTTACTTTCCTGTCAAAAAGTGTTGTGTGTGTGTTTAGCTTCCCCTTCGCTACAAATTTTAATTTTAATTTTAGCTCCACCCCCCCTCGTGAGAGCATTAGGGCATGTGTCTGTGTGTGCTTGGGGCCTAGTGTGTGTCTTTCTTAGTATAATGTCTGTGGCCCCAAAGACATTCTTTTCTAAATGTACCAAGTGTGGCCATAAGCTATCCCCAGCGGATGGCCACACTCGGTGTGTTTTGTGCCTTGGGGTTGAACACCTCTCCTCTGGTTGCACTATTTGTGCAGCATTCAACCCTAGGGCACTTAAGAACCAGAGGTCAAAGTTGATTCTGGCGAGACTTCTGCCCACTGACTTGGCTCTGACCTCCGGTCCCCCCGTGGTGCCTGCCGCAGCTGCGGCAGTACCCACGACTGCTTCCCTTCCCCTGGCCGGGACACAACCTCCCACCTCGGGCCAGGAGGATAGGGAAGCCAGAAAAGAGAAGCACAGGGAGAAGCACCACAAGCGGCGGGCCGAGGCCTCTACATCGGCCCCACCAGCTAAGCGGGCTTCTCCCTCCAAGACTTCCGAGCCTTCTCCTTCCCGGCTCCGGTCACCTTGCTTCTCACCGGGACCGGAGGAGGAGGAGGCCTGGTCTCCCTTGAGGTCATCAAAGCGGCACTCCCATCCCACCTCGGTGGCCTCATCCAGGTCCACCAAAAGCTTAACGGACGCAGATTTGGACCGGATGATGAGAAGATTCCTCCAGGTCCAACTGCAGATGGGAGTGCTCCTGCCTCACCCCCCTATGGGGGGGAGCTCATCCCCCTTTTTCACCCCAAAAGCTCCTTCTCCAACCCGCTTCCCGGGTTTGGTGTCCTCAGAGCTGAGTGGCATTGGAGCTGGGGGTGTGTCGGCGCCGATAGTATCAGGTACGACAGCACCCTCGAGTCTGTCGGGTCCCTTTTCGGCAGATCCGAGCTCTCGGAGCCGAGAGCTGAGCTTCAGATCCGAGGGTGTCAGTGTGCCTTCGGATCCATCCAGGTCGGAGCATACTGGCTTGTTGAATCTGATAGCGTCGGCGCCAACCCCGATCCACTCGTCGGATCCGAGGGAGGGTTTGCTCTCGGATCCCAGAGAGAGCAGCTCTCCATCGGCTTTCGACGTGGTGGAGAAGGCTCTGTCGAGGGATTCAAAGCCCCCGGCCACAGCTACGGCTCCACCCCGCACTCCCTCTTAGTTGGCTTTGACTTCTATCACCCTGCCCCAGGGACAGCCTGCTCTAACGTCCAAGGTAGTTCCCTTGTTGGGACATGATGAGCCTGGTGAGACCTCCTCGGACAGCCCCCCCGAGGAGGTCCCTCACAAGTGCAAGTGCAAAAGGAGGCACTTGGACTCCCCTGAGTCCTTGACCGAGGACACAGATTTGGAGGAAGGGGAAGGCTCCCCAAGATCACCCCCCGAAGACTTCTCCTTTGGAGACATCATGGAGATGCTCAGAATAAGGGGAGGGTGGTCCACCCCAATGCCTACCTTGGACGAGTGTGTGTTCCTGGAGGCATTTGAAGCAGGCCCATCTACCTCTTGGGTGTCCCCTCCAGCCGACCCCCTGGTAGACCTGATCACTACCAGGGCATGGAAGGAGCCGGACACTGTGGAGCCTGTCCCGAAGAGACCTGATAGGATACTTAGTCCCCCCTCCGACAGATTGCACTGCAGTAAGGGATCCCCAGTAGATGCCATGTTGGTGGTGGCAGCCACCAAGAGGGAACTGGCCCAAGAAAGTCCCTCAGTCCATCCTCCTAGCAAGGAGTCTCGGGCAATGGACCGACTTGGGAAGTGAGTCTTCAGTTCAGCTACCTTCTCGGTAAGGTCACTGAACTACATGGCACATGTCATATGGCTCCAGTGAGACCTTATTAAAGAGTACGCTGGGTCGCCCCCGGAGTCCATGTCGGCGGAGGACAAGCAGGTGTACTCTACCCGAATGGTCACTCTTAGGTCTATTTCTAATACCTCTATGCGGCTACTATCCCATGCTACGGAAGGAGCCGCTAGAGCTAGCAGAGTGGGCATCATCATGTGGCGACAGACGTGGTTCCGCCACTGTGATTTCATGGAACCCTTTAAGGCATCGTTCACTAATACCCCATTCGATGGTTCTGCCCTCTTTGGCAAAACCGTACGCAAAACGTTAGTCCAGAGCGAGAAGGATGGGAAGACATTGTCTGCCATCGGAGTCCGCTTCTCTGCTCCCCAGAGGTCTTTCTCCAAGAACCAAAAGGGACAGAAGAAGATGTGGTTCCGGAAGTCGCAACAGTCCCGTAATGCTCCAGACACCCAGTCCTTCTGAGGCAGAGGAGGACAGGGTGGACGCCGCTCTAGGGGCAGAGGGGGTCCGAGGAGTTTTGGGTCCAGAGAATCGTTCTCTGATCGGCCCATGCAGCAACCCTGAGGGGTTACCCGACTGCTCCACTCTGGAGGCAGTTGGGGGGCATTTTTTGAGGCACCTGTCAGCTTGGGAGTCCATCACAACAGATCGCTGGGTGCTTCGTATCATATCCAGAGGTTACCAAATCCCGTTTCTTCATCCCCACGCAATCCCTGATTCCTCCCCGATGTCCCCACGATCAGAGGGAGGCCACAGCTGTGGAAATCCAGCAGCTGCTAGAAAAAAGAGCCATTCAGCACATCCCCCCAGACCAGTTTGGATCGGGCTTTTACTCCAGGTTCTTCTTGGTGCCAAAAAAGATGGGGGACTTAAGGCCAATCCTCGATCTATCCCTCTTGAACCTGTCAGTAACCAAAGAAAAGTTACAGATAGTCACACTTCAATCCGTTCTCCTCCTCTTGCAGGAGAATGACTGTATGTGCTCTATAGACCTCAAGGATGTGTACTATCACATCTTGATGGACAGATGCTCCAGTAGGTTCCTTTGCTTCCGGCTAGGAGCCAGTCATTACCAATTCAGAGTCCTCCCCTTTGGTCTCACCACAGCCCCCAGGGTGTTTACCAAGGTTTTGTCAGTGATAGCGGCCCACCTGAGACTCCAGGGAATTCAGGTCTTCCCCTACCTGGACGACTGGCTCCTGACCACCCCCACAAGCCATCTACTCTGTGCGGCCAGGGACTCTTTCCTCCATCTAGCTCCCCGGCTGGGGATCACAATTAATGTAAAGAAATCTTCCCTCCTGCCGACCCAAATCATAGACTTCATCGGGGCCAGATTGGATACATGACGGCTCCTAGCCTTCTTGACTTCGGACCGGCTTCAAACCCTGAGACTCCATGTGCGGGCCATTCTTCAATCCCCATCTCCTTCAGCAGCTTTGGTCCTGAGGGCCCTAGGGTCGATGGCAGCTGCCATCAACCTGATTCCCATGGTGCATTTGAACATGAGGGTCCTACAGTGGACCCTCCAAGTCCAATGGTCCTTCCTGCATTACCCTCTAAACCATCCCGTTCGCCTCAGCAGGGTTTGCAGGAAGGCCCTCCTGTGGTGGCTCCAGTCCCCGGACCTCCTCAGAGGTCGGCCCTTTGCTATGTCCCATCCCTTAACCACGGTGACCACGGACGCCTCTCGACTTGGGTGGGGGGGCATTGTCTAGGTAGGACAGTCCAAGGCACATGGGACCACACGGAGACCTCACTGCATATCAATGCCCTAGAGATGAGGGTGGTGCTGTTGGCGTTGCAAGCACTCCAGAGCCTTCTTCCCATGGGGCTATTGCGGTCCAGATGGACAACATGTCGGTAGTCTGGTATATCAACAAACAAGGGGGAACCAGGTCCTATCCACTTTGCCGAGAGGCCATGAGAGGGTGGGAATGGGCGATCTCCACCAACCACTTTCTCATAGCGATGCACATACCAGGATGGTCCAACATCCTAGTGGATAGACTGAGTCACACGATTCTCTTGCCATATGAGTGGTCTCTGAATCCTGAAGTAGCGAAACAAATATTCTCCAAATAGGGTCAACCTTCTTGCGATCATTTCGCTTCTCCCTCAAACACGAAGTGCAACGACTACTTCGCTCTAATTCCCCCACCTGGGGAATCCCCCCGAGATGCTCTGGCACATGCTTGGCTGCCCGGTCTCCTTTATGTTTATCCACCCCTTCCTTTAATGCTGAAGTTCTTACAGAAAGCCAGTCGGCTGGAGAGCAGAATAATCCTCATTGCCCCATTCTGGCCTCGTCAGGCTTGGTTCTCTTATCTATGGTCTCATCTAGTGAATCCTCCCTGGATTCTGGATCCCATCCCGGATCTGATCTTGCACCCGTTAGACCTTCTGATCCTGAATCTGAACAATCTGAAGCTCACGGCTTGGTTGCTCCAGTTCCACTCCTAGCTAGGGCTCCCGGTATCTCTTCTCCGGTCAAAGCTATCTTAGTGGTGGCCCACAAGCTGTCTACTAAAAGTCTTTATGATAGGAAATGGAAACATTTTTCTGTTTGGGCGGAGCAACAAAACTTAGACCCCTTTACGGCTCCGTTACCCATGGTGTTAGACTTTTTGTCAGGACTTTTTGACCAAGGAGCCAGCTCTTCCACGGTCAGAGTTCAGCTGGCAGGAATATCACATTATCACATGGGGAGTGACCTAGCCCTTTGATCTCAACCAGATTGTGTAAGGCCTTTTTGAAGGGTACCTTCCTGCTAAGACCCCCGGTGAAGGATGTAGTCCCTCCTTGGGATTTAGCGCTCGTGCTCCAGGCTTTGACAGCTCCTCCCTTTGAGCCTGCAGCTTCAGTGGATCTTAAACTATTATCCTGGAAAACAGCCTTTCTCGTTGCTATCACTTCAGCCAGAAGGGTTTCTGAACTACAAGCCCTTTCCGCCAAGCCACCATATTTGACTTTTCACAAAGACAGAGTATCCCTCAGGACCAATCCCTCGATTGCTTCCGAATCAAATATCAATCAAACTATTAACTTACCTGTCTTCTTTCCCAATTACCAAAACAAAGGCGAATATAAATTGCACTCGTTGGATGTTCATAGGCAACTACGTTTCTACTTACACAGAACAGCTGGTCATAGGCAATCAGACCAGCTGTTTATTTCCTTTGCTAAAACCAATTTTGGAAAATCAGTTTCTAAAGTCACACTGTCCAGATGGATTTCACAGTGTATTCTACTAGCATATGAAAGTTCTGGCCGGCTCGCACCTCAAGGAGTCCACACCCATTCTACTAGGTCAATTTCCACCTCTGCTGCCTTTCGTTCTAGAGTCTCATTGGATGAAATTTGTTTGGCAGCCACTTGGGCTTCATCTCATACCTTTATAAATTATTATAAGTTGGACCTGGTCTCCAGAGGGAGAGCATCCTTTGGCTCTGCAGTGCTCCGGAACATCCTTCCATGAGGACCTCCGAAGATTTAGGTAGCTGGGGACTCTGTCCCATAGGTTGATGCACAAATGAAGTTAACTATTTCAGATAAAGAAGTTATGTACTCACCATAACGTTCCATCTGAGTAGGTAAACTTCATTTGGCAGCAACTGTCCCCCCCTCCTTCCCCCTGACCATCGGATGTTTATATTACTCTTATTGTCATCTGATTGTATCGAGGTCAGACCATAGACTGGCTATTTGGTGCAGGTCTTGCATTAGGCAAACTCGATCTCAGGTCAGGTAGGGATGGCAGGGGATTATGGGTAGGGGGAGGAGATTGGAGCTCGGATCTCAGCTGTTGGAAACTGCCGGCTCGAATCCGATATGGATCCGAAGACCCATAGGTTGCTGCCAAATGATGTTTACCTACTCAGATGGAACGTTATGGTGAGTACATAACTTCTTATTACCATCTATCCAAAGGTACTGTCCAGTATAAGCTATCACATCTTATAGATTAGTATAGAGAGTGTGTGCTAGACAGAGGAAATAGAGCTTATGGGTAATTTACCTGGACATAATGTATCTATTGTCTTATTTTTCTCTCATTGTCTAAATTTATTTAAGGTTCTTACTTAATGAGGGAAATGCATAACAGTTGCATAAATTTCATCCATCATATAAAATAACAATACAAAACATGATGTTGGATGCATTACTTTGTAGTATGTTTTATAACCATTCTGTTTTTAGATATTAATTATAACCAGATATAATAAGGCTAGGCATAAACATACAGCTAACTTCACAGATCTACTGCATGTCAAGTTATAAAGATATTCACATCTTAAAATTGAAAATAGCATTTTTTCCTACCATCAGAGATGTAAAAACTTAATTATTGTACTCTTCTAGCATATCCAGTGTTCAAAATAAACTGATTTAATTTAACTAAAAATATATAAGAAAATATGATTGCATCTTCTCAAGAATGACCCATTGCCTTGATCCACAAATTAAAAAAAAAGATATATTGAATGCAAATAACTCCAACTAGCTGACATCTCAATATTCAAGCCTCCAAAAGAGTACAGGAAGGAATTATTTATAGCTGTTCATATTCATAGCTAACACTGTTATGCTTAAGGCTTTATTGACATCAATGGAACACATTTACAATTTCCCTCATTATCTCTGACTTTGTGAAGCACCACAAAACATTAGGTTAGCTTTTATTTTAAGCATCTAAGAGAAAATTGTCATAGAACTTGGGCCCACCTTAAAAGTTACACATTAAGCTGCAAGCTATCATAAGAACTTGACATTTTCTGAACATTAATATTTGATTTAAATTCAAAAGAACAATATTGAAAATTAAACATCCAAACGTATCATGAGCAGGGATGAATTCAATATGGAGTTCCCATAATTAGCTGAGAGAAGGAATTTTTTGAGGACTGCAGCAGTACCACTTGGAAACTGAATGGATAGAAATATAGACAAAAATGATATGAAACTGAAATGGACTAAACTGTGACCTTTTGTCACAAGCAGGATTACATAGTAATGACAAAATTATTTAAATAATGTGCTTTTTTCGTAAGAGTATGGTAGACTGCAAGCTATATGATGAGTAAAATATATGTATGTCTTTAACCTGTTTAGTTAGCTACATCTTGAATTAGTTTACGTGAATTTCACTGTTGTTGCATCTCTTTGCTTAAAATGCACTCAACTGTCTACTGTTACCTAATTGTATGAATACTGAGGTGTTGTAGGAATACTTTTCATACTGGATTCCCTTCTTGCTGGAACCTGTCTATTTTTTACTCTATTGCTGTACTCCAGACACTCTCTGTTTGTCTCTTAGTTGTAAGGCACAATGAGTTGCTATTGATTTTTGGCTGCTGCCCGATCCTGTCTGCTATGCATATCTCACTCTTAGTTCCCTGTCTACTTTCTTCCATCTGGGCTGTGCTAATTCTGTTTCCTTTAGTACCATCTTACTGCTATTTGATACACTGCCATTTTCTATCTCCCACTGATACAGTCTTCACTGTTTTTTGTGTTAATACGTCCAACTTTTTGCTGTTGCGTGTCTATTAAGACATTTTTACTTATCTTTTGCTAATCCTGACTGTTTTCCTACTGATTTAGTTTTATCCCACTTGGCTTTGCTTCACTCCCCACCTTACTCTCATTCGCAGCCACTCATAACATGACTTCCTTTATACTGAGCCTACCCGTACTTATCCAAATTTGAACCTATCACAATATCCCTCACTCCTCCTACCTGAAGTAACGTAAACAGTTCACAAATAACCACTTTCATGTTTTCACTCCTAACAGCCACAGAAATTACACCTGCCTCATCTAGGGTTGCCACCTTTCGTTGTGGTGAAAACCAGACTTAACCCACACCCCCTTCCATATCACATAACCCCACTCATATCCAACCCAGTTTCTGCAGATTTTGTGATATCACCATCAAGACATCTGAGGGGAACATCCTCTTTATCCATTAGTGATGCCTTTTTTCTGCTGTTCTGCTATGCTTTTTGTAAAAAAAAACATAGTAAATCCACAGATTTAACAAACTTCTATAGTCTGTTACAGAATACCAGAGTTTGTACAGTGTTTCCTGGACTACTGGACAATCAGTTTGATTTCCAGATAGTCTGGAAGGAAAACAGATAGGTGGCAATGCTAGCCTCATCTGTGCTTCATACAATTATATGCTCCTTAGTTATATTCTGCTTCTTTTACTTTTGACTGACTACAGATATCTGACTACAGATATCAGTGATTCTTCTCTATTTACTTTCTCTTTATTGCATAATTAGAATTAACTAATAAGACAAATCTTCTCCACCTATTTCTCTTCATTATTGCCACTTCTGCCTCCCTCCATGTCATACTACATACTGCACTTCACTTTTTCCTGTTCTGTGTAACCACCAAAATTTCAAATGTTTCTCCAAACGTCATGCTTCTTTCTGTTGCCACTAATATCCTATATAACAAACTCTCACAGTATTCTTTCAGCTCTATACCCATATCCTGACACAGTTTACTCAGCACACTATGTATTCAGAAGTAGCTCTATCAATATATTTCCCTGCCTTTTTAATATCTCGCCTTGTCTTCATTTTGAGCACTAAATACTTCACTACCACTCCTCTACTCAAAAAATAAAATTCATACAGGTTCCTTCTAGATCCATATACTTACTACCTTTCAAAAATTTCACAGTGCAGTGATGTCTAACCCAACCAAGGCTTCAAATGTTCACCAATTAATCTAAAAGGCAAAGAATTACCCCTACACAAGTGTTAATTAACTAACTCTCCTTCATCTATCACCTCAAACTATACATTTTTTGAACTGTACTGTCCTATCATTAAACACCCACCTATCCATTCTAATGAAGCAAGCACATCAACCCCATTACACCATCATTCTCCCAATAGTCTTACATAAAAACTGAATATTGTCACTGTCACCCTCTGAAGCATTTGTAACAAAATTACAGAACTACATGTCTGGATATCACAGTATAACCCTGATATTTTTGCCATCAAAGTAACCTGGCTTCAGCGTAACATTAAATATTCTGAACTACTCCCTCCTGGCTATAGTTTTGCAGAGCTAATAGGCCTCACAAAAAAGTGGGGGGATTGTAGCCTTAATTTGCCATTTACCTTAGTTCATAAAATTTGTCTGTCTATTCAGACATCTCAAAATTCCAAAATGCTGAAATATTAGTATCACTGCTAAAGCTTAACAATAAAACAGCAGCTATGTTTTGTTACAGTCAGTCCCATCAGGAAATAACACAGCAACTTTTGAAGAAATCCTGTCCTGGACAACTAAATATATATCTCATAACTGGAGATATAAATGTTGACTGGCAAAACCTTACATCAGACTTGTCCTCAGCTGGAATAAACCTTTATGGTTATACACAACTTATCAAAACACACACTAGATTTAAAAATACTAACAGAAAAGGTGCAATTCTAGAGCAATTCTAGACTGGATACCGATCTCTGACCCTAGTAAATTTACAATTTCTGGAACCTATCGAAAATCACACAGTGACCACCTTCCAGCTTATACCTATAAAAATACCACCTACTGACCTTTCTAAATTCAATAAACCCTCCTTCATCAATAAATTGAAAGCCTTTAACTGGTCTGTCCTAAAAATGTTCCACTCAGCAAGGCAGTCAATACCTTTAATAACTTATTCTTAAATAGTCTATACAGTCCTGCCCCACTTTGAAAAAGAATAAAAATTAACTTTGCATCATGGCTCACTACCAAACAAAAACTGCAATGTCTGACCAAGACAAAACTTAAAATAATAATTTAAATTGAAAACTCCCTGTAAAAGCCAACTTTATAGAAAACTGGTTAATCTGAGTAAAAAAAAAAAAAAAACAAGTTAACTTATATAAAAAACAATATTATAACCATCTACAACTTCAACACAAAAATGACCCCCAAAATTCTGGACATCAATACATAACTAGTTACATATGGGTGAAAACAAGAAACTCAGCCCTTCTCATAGCAGCTCTCCTCTAGTAATTGCAACCTTATTCAATACCTACTAAATCAGAAAACCTTAACTCCCTAGCCAAAAACTCTTCACCTCCATCCGGTGCTTCTATCTTCCATCAATAGCACCCGGTACAAGTAATTCAGCAAACAACATGTTAGAACAAAACCAGCATTCTCCATACACCATATCCACTACCATTTCCTTTACTCTGCTCCTCCCTAACATCTCCACCTGAACCAGATTCACCCACTATATCCATTGCTAGCAAATTCCCCTTAGGACCTGTCTCCACATCAATGATAAAACAAAAACTTCTTTTTAAACTCAAACTCTGCTCCATTGCAGCTGACAACCTCCCAGCTGAATACCTAAAGATAGACGCACCATTCTCAGTCTCTATCCTTATCAGCAGATCAATAGCTGAATACTAGGCACTATAACAATGGAAAAAATATCATATATTATCCCTCTTCATCAATGTGGTATCTCAGCTGATGTCCCTAACTTTCAGCCTATTGCAGTAGTATCACCTTTCTCAAAAATTCTTGAAAGTTGTATTCGTAAGTAACTCCTCCACTATCTTCTACAAGAATGGGTCTTAACATCCAACCAACATGGCTTCTGCCTAACACACAGTACAGCTACAACCCTCCTATCATTCATTTGCTGACACCATAAACCAATACTAGGACTTGGGCAAACCTGTTTCCTTTCTTTATTTTTTGATCTGTCAAAAGCCTTTGATACAGTTTCCATGGACTCTCCCCTTCTTTATTACTAATAACTATTTAACTGAGAGGCTCCAGTCTGTAAAATGTCAGAATACTTTCTTTCCATATCTGCAGGTCTCCACTGGAGTACCCCAAGGCTCCATTCTTCGTCACCTCCTCTTTAATAACTTTAACAACATGTATACGTCTGTAGGTCTAGCCTCACTTATATAATATGTTGATGATCCTATGCTTATGTGTGCATCAAGTTCTCCATATCAAGCAAGAAGCTTTTTCCTCAGTTGCGAAATGGCTCCATAATGCCCATCTACTACTCAGATCTAAAGAAACAAAGTTACTGCCATTTTTCCCAAATCGCACACACACACACACACACACACACACACACACACACACACACACACACACACACACACACACACACACCTGATAAGCAAATTTCAAAATATTTTCACTAAATAAAATTGAAATGGAAGTAGTCTCCCTATAAAACTTCATGGTGTGACTATAGATGATAATGTTAAATGTGACCAGCATTTCAAAAAAATAAATAAATAAATAAATAAATTAAGACTGCTCTGCGGGCATAAAAACTTCCTTAGCAGCACTACCAAAACCACTGTTATTTATTTATTTTTATTTATTTGTCTTTGTTGTCTGGGTAAAGTCCAGCTGGGCAAAATTCATTTTCAGTGGAGGCCTGGTAAGAAAAACTCCACATTTAAGTTACACATAATGTGCATTTAAAATTGCAGGGTAAACACATCTATGCATAAGCTTATTTACATGATTTTTAAATACTCTTCAACCCTCTCTCTTATATGATGCACCCGACCTAACCAACTTTCAGGCACCAGTTAAAAATAAGCTGAAGGCATGCTATAATAACACTGCAAAATTTGCTACCAAAAACAATACTGCAGTCACCTCTGTATTGCCCATAAGGTTTTGAATTGCCTGGAACTGCCTTGTCACTTAGATTACATGCACCTCCACACACAACATTAGTCACAAAGCTGCCCTGCTTTTACTCCTATTCTCCAATCCTATCACCCTGACAGACTACTTTGGCCTAATGAACAACATCTTCTCACTATATATAAACCTCACAAATCCTCAGGTCAAAGTCTCCACTCATAAGCTGTCACTAAAAAATGAAATTCTATCCATCTGCAAATTAACTTCTCTAAGTTCAAGCAACTACAAAATGACTACATAAATAAAACTTGGCTCTGCTCCTGCAATACCCCAGGCTGAACTATTCCTCCCCCTTCTACTACCAGCATACTTTGATAATGTTCGAAGAGAAGGAATTAGTAAAATCTGTTTGTTAGACAAAGAACAAATATATTTTTGCCTAGGCTATATTATATAATCATCTCTGTTCTGTAGAGTGGACTCAATGTGTTTAAAGTCATTTCTACAAACTGCAGCTGAGAATACTTTATCTAGTGACATTGTTCTTTTTCAACTTGGTATAGCTCTCCAAATGTTTGCACTATGCATGTATGCGTTCAAATTATATGAACTGAAGCTGTATTTTTATTTATTAATATGTCATTCTTTTGTATTACGCTTTGTATTATACTATGTCAGTGTTCAGCTTTTCTTTCTGGACCTGAAAATGGGATATTTTCCCAGACAGACTTTTCCAGTAAACAAATATCAAATAAATACATAAATAATATAGTTTAAGTAATATTATTAACTTAAGTAGAAGTACTGAGTAATTAAATAACCCAGTCAGTTGTATGAAATACCTCATACAAGCAAAATGTTCATAGGTAGTAGCATTACAAATTGAAACAAGGAATAAGAGACAAGATAAATTTTCTGAAATTAAACTTTATAAAAAAACAAGATAATTGCAAACCACTGCAAAACATACTGACTGCTAAAATGATAGACATGCTGTTCAGAAGTGAAACTAAACTTGCTTAATAAGAACAAGTTCTGTTTCTCTATTGTAATGAGATCCTTAGGCGTGCAGAAAATGCATAGTCATGGAACTCATTAAAATACTATTTGCATAATTATCTGTTGCACAGCCAAGCATTTTTGAAAAGTTAATGAGTTTCTTACCATGTTTTATAAGTACATAGTACAAATACCTGCAACGTAACTGTGACAAACAAACTTTTCCCTGCCTCCAGATACATGCAAACAGACATACCAACATCTATAGACACACACACACACACACACACACACACACACACACACACACACACACACACACACACACACACACACACACACACACACACACACACACACACACACACACACACACACACACACACACACACACACACACACACACACACACACACACACACACTATATCAATACATTGTATGGATTACCAGGACTGATAATTTAATCAGGATGAAGCTGATCATCTTTACCCATTCAGATTTCCCCCACTGAAATGTTTAACTTTCCTCAGCTAAATTGCCATACATATATATATATATATATATATATATATATATATATATATATATACACATTCTATGCTCTGCCTTGCAAGGATCTTGAACAGATGCCTATGAATTACTATGCTATCGAGATGAATATATCATGCCCTGGACTATGGCATTTACATGTTCTGAAAGTCCTCACTGCTGTGCAGTACACAATAGTTCTGATCAACAACAAATCTATAAATCATGATCTCCTAGCACAATAACCAAAGTCAATTGCACTGCTTCATGTAACATGCAAGCTGACTGAGACTTCTGGCCCGAGACTCTAAGACAACTTTTGTTCAGAAGCAAGAAAAATCAGTGATGATTCCAGAAGTGGCTCCTTTGAACTAACAGAAAATATTGCCTCAAGTAGATACATCACTGCAGGGTTTCCACACTACTATACCAAAAAGGTCCAAAAAGCACCCTACAAGAAATTATTAATATAAATATAAAATTTAGCTGCAAAGCAGATGCCTGATAATTTAGATAATGCTGTTTGATCAGACCAGTAACTCTAGTGCTGTACATTACAAAATAAAGTTCATCTTAAAAACTCTGGGGATAGCATCAGGAAATAATGATGCAGAAAAGGAATGGATTGGTTAATACAAATGGACTTCTGTGATGAAGTCAGTGAATTAGAAGTTCCTCTACTCTCACAACTGCTGTTAGTATTAAAACCATTAGAAACTAAGGAGAAAATAGTTACCACAGCAGGTTGTACTGCCCCGCAGGTGGGACATTACAAGGAACTAATGGACCTGTTTGGAAGTCTGTTATTTCCATGTAAGCCGACTCTGTCAAACATTATTGTTTGCTTAAGTAAAGAAAATGTCTGCCATTTTTTTTAATTAGAAATAGTCACATACTTTTGTTGCTTTCAAATTTTTATAAAAATATTCTTGATAAAATTATATTTTCCACAGTTCTAGATTGGTATGATTGACGTCATTATTAATAGTTTTTATATACCATGCAGTACAATTACACGTCATTGCTAACTGTAAAATTAAATTATTAAAAAAAAAGAAAATATTTTATTGAAAGATTGATATACAGAATAATTGTAAGACGAAAGATGCAATTACACATACCTGAAGACATTTGTCTAGCCTGCACAAAACAAACAAGCAGAGAGTTTCTTATTTAATGATAATTTATGCTTCATCTGACATGTGTTAAATACGCATATATTGCCATTAGTACAATTAAATAGTTAAGTGGTTTGCCCTCAGAGGAAATTGATTCAATATGACATTTTATCTAACTGATTAATTTCAGTGACAAAAAACAAAGTGCTGCTATTTTTATAATGAATGACTATACTTTGAGTAATCTAGTGCCTAGTTTGTTTGGAAATTCAAACTGGGCAATGTTCGTATATAGGTTATTTTTACCTTTATATAGAGGTTTTCTGACTCAAAGTTTATAGAAAACAAAATCTTTAAAGAGTATACTGAAAAGAAAAACATATATATTGTATTCGGTTATTTCAGAACTACCTATGTTGAGTTTTAACAAACACTCAACCTTTAGGTTCTGCAGCGTTAAAAGAAGCTCAGAATGTATTGACTTTTCCATGGCTGAGATATGTCTTCAGGGCTTTGTCATCCAGAATGCTTCTGATGTGCCTCATTTGTGCTTCTTGTTAATAGCAGAATCACTAATTATTCTGAGTCTCATTGTGATGTTAATGATTTGAAATAGTTTCTTAACAGGTTTACGTGAATTTGTTTAGATGGTTCACTAAAAATGATTTTCTTCATATTACTAATGATTGTTTCTTTTGAAAATGCTGTTAGTAGCATGAATATTAGGTTCTTTATTTCATTTTCTAATTATGTGTACCATGTTCTTTTATTTCTAAAAGAACCAACTAAGATGGAATTGACACCTGATCGTGCAGAGATAACAGTGGGGGAGAGCATTGTCTTAAACTGCAGAGCTTTCCATGATCCTACGCTCGAGGTTACTTTCCACTGGTCACTGAACAACCAGCCAATTGACTTCCATGAAGAAGGTGGCTATTTTGAAAACATCAGAACAGTAAGTCAGATGTTCTAGTAAGTAGAATGAATACCAGAAACCACAAAACAAGACATTTGCATTGTAAAACAAGAAAAATTGAGTTATAATTTCCTATCATCAATATCTTTTCTAAAACTGGTTTCGAAAAGATACCAAAGCACTAAGGCTTGTAAATGCAGTCATCATCTTTCATAAAAATACTTAATCAGTAAGATAAAGCAGGACAACATGAATTGATGTTAATAATGGGTGACTTGAATGCACACACTGGGACACACAGAACGGGATATGGGGACTGCCTGGGTCCACATGGGTTAGGCAAAGGGAATAAATAAGGAGAGGCCATTCTAGAATTCTGACTGGGAAACGGCTTGTTATAGCCATCACATGTTTCAGAAAGAGACACAGTCACAAGATCACATATTAGAAGGCCAACATGCAACTCATTAGACTTCTTCCAAGCAAAGACAGGACACTGAGGTTGAATCAATGATTGCAAAGTCATCCTCAGTAGAAGAGCTGACCCACAGAATTTGTAAACAACTGGTAGCCACATTAAGACATAAGCAGTGTTCAGAGAAGGCTCTAAGGTCAACATAGACCAGGCTGAAGCTTTGGAAGTTGACTGGAGAGAAAGCACACCAATTCAAAGAATTGCTTAGGGCTTTAGCACCTCAAGTAGATGAGCAAATAGGAGGAGTTGAAGAAGAATGGCAACACCTCAAAACAGCATGTATGAAGGCTACAGAACAGATATGTGGTCAAGCCAGGTATGGAAATAAGATATATAAGGGAAGCTGATGATGGAATGCAGAAGTCCAGGAAGTCATAACAAGAAAGCAGGAGTGCAGAACAAAGTGGGAGATAGAAAAGACAAGGCTAAGAAGGAATACTGGTTGCCTAAAAAAGAAGCTAAAAAAATAGTTGCAATAACAAAGAATGAGGTATCTGAGGCACTCTACCATCTTCTAGAAAGTAAGTCAGTAGATGGCACAAAGAAACTATATCAGGTTGCAAGGCAAAAACAGAAACATAAAGAAGTTAATCAGACAGCCTTCATAAGGGATGCCAGCAACAACCTGCTGATCAGTCCACAGGACATCAAAGGCAGATGGAAGTAGTACTACCAGCAGCTTCTGAATGAAAAAAACCCACAGAAGCTGTAGTGCCCTAGACACAACCTATGATGAGAGAATATATAAATATATAAATGTCATTGTGTAACAGCTGTTCAAACGTTCTGATGAAGCTCACTGTGTTGTGAGTGAAAGCGCTTAACGTTTCAAATGCCAATAAATGTACTTTTATTTTGTGTTACAGGCAGTGACATTCTTTATATTTTGAGCCATGGACAGTGGAATTTGGTTCTGTATCTACAAGCGGAGGCAGTTTACTGGGTGGTGTTGTGTTGGGAGTGAGCGATATTTGACGTTCTGTATCGCTGGTGTAGTTTTTTTTCTATGATGTGAGAAGAGGAGGAGGCTATTACAAAATAAGTAAAAATAGCACAAAGGAAAATGAAGGCAGGGAAAGCTCCAGGCTTAGGTGAGGTCACAGCAGATATGATAAAGATGCTAGGTGAGATAGGGGAGAAATGGCTCCTGATGGTACTCATAGCAGTGTGGAGAAAATGACATATGCCAGATGACTTCAGAATATGCATTCTAGTGCCAGTGCTCATGAACAAAGGGGACATTTTCAACTGTGGGCAGTACAGAGGTATCAATCTCCTGTTTCATTGCATGAAAGTTCTGGAGAGAGTGACTGATAAGTGAATATGCTTAGTATTACTAGAAAGTAAGATGGGAGATGTGCAGTTCAGATTCAGATCAGGATGCAGCACAACTGACTCAATGTTTGCAGTGAGACAGATAGTTGTGAAGAAGCCAGAGATTAGGAATGAGTCCAACTGGTCATTCCTGATCAACAAAGTCACTGTATTCCAGTGATGTGTCATTACAGGCAGACTCTGAGGAAGAACTTCAGCAAAGGATAGGAGAATGGAATACAAAACTGAAGGCAGATAAGACAGTTGTAATGGCAGCAAATGGTGGAGTTGAGAAGAAGTTAAGAATTGAGTTTGAAGGGAAAATAGTGGAACAGGTTAACAGCTTTAAGTATCTGGAAGAGGTGCTGGAGGAGAAGTGAAGTCTGAATGAGGAAGTCAAAGCTAGAATCAGGCACAGAGTGCCAGGTATAGTATATGACAGACGAATGCCAAAGAAGCTGAAAGGTAACATGTACAAAGTAGCAGTGTGACCAGTAATACTGTATGGTACAGAAACCTGGGCAGTAAAGGCAGAGCAGTTGAGGAAGCTTGAGATGATGGAGAAGAAATGTCTGAGAGTTGTGGTAGGATGCAGACTTTAAATAGATAAAGAAATGAGGACACAAGATCAGACGCCAAAGTAGCTCCAATTGCAGAAAAGATTAAAGAGAAAAGATTGCAGTGGTTTGGGCACATGTGTAGAAAAGCAGAAGACAATCTGGTGAAGAAGATTTGGGACAGAGAGGAAGAAGGCAAAGGGAAATGAGAGCATTCAGCACAGAGGTGAATGGATTGTGTGAGAGAAGACCTGTGACTGCATGAGTGTTGAAAAAGGCAGGAGAGAAGCACTGGCTAGAGAGAAAGATTGAAACAGTTCACAGAACACTCTGACCCCATGTAGAAAATGGGAAAAAAGGGGGCTCATAGTGATGATGATTATGATTAATCAGTAAATTACATAGCACAAAAATGTATTTATTATTTATTTATTTACATTTGTTGTCCGGGAGTGTCCAACTGGACGTAGGTCCATTTTCAGCAGAGGCCTGGGGAGAAAAGCTCCACAGTTAAAATAAACAGACAGTAGTTACATTGGATTACATAGCGATTAACAATTGAACATAGCAATTACTTATAACATATTTACAAATGAAGAACATAGTACATCAGTAGACAACTAGAATCTTTATCTGTGAAGTACATAACAGACATTAACAAATGTTACAATAAGAAGTTCCTGCTGTATAATAAGTACTAGGCTTATGAGCATCTGAGCTTGCTATAATCAAGGTAGTTAGTGGAGTGGAAAGAAAGGTAGTGGTTGGATGGGGTGGGTGATATTAAGAGTGGGAGTTGCAAGGGCATAGCCAGCATGTTTTTAGGTGTGTTTTAGTAAAGTTTTGAAGTGGGTGTATGATGGCATGGAGGTAATTGTGGGTGGGAGGGAGTTCCATAATTTGGCTGTGGTGCAAGAGAATAGTGCTTCACCAGCAGAGTTATTGGCTTTAGTGATCTGCAAGTGATTTTTGTTGCTGGATCTTAGTGGTCTGGTGGTGCGATAGGGTTGGAGTAGATTCTGGAGGGATGGGACATTTAGTGGATGGTTTACTAGTTTAAATAATAAATAATAAATAAATAAATTTGTTGCTGCTTCTGTTTTAGTTACCAAGAATGTCACAGTGATTACTTTTTCACTTTTACCATTTTGTATCAGCACTGGCTGTCTCTTTATTCATTATGTGTGTTAGATAGTTGTATCAGTTAATGCATTTATTTGTTGATTTAGAAGAAACATTGTTTTTCTTCAAAGATGATGGATGTGAGTATCTGTTAATCATGTTTTTCTGTAGGTTAGCATTATATTTTTGTGAGGTGCAATGCAGAAAGGATTTACTTTTTTCTAGGAAAACTGGCTTACAAAAAGTATTGGAGATACTGTATGCTAAAGGTGTTGTATAATTTCGAGGAGAGGAAAACGTACTTTCAAAACAATCTGAGGATACAATGAAAGCAACTCACATTGTTCCATTCCATTTATGTGTTCAGTTATTACTGTATTAACTCCCAACTACATAGACTTCTTTCCAAGGTAAAAAAAATGTAATGTCAGAAGGGAATAGCAAAAACCTGTTCCACGAACAATAAAGGACTTCCTCCCACAGAATTCCAAAAGGATAAAGTCCACCAGTAAAGTTATGTAATCGATTTATTTTCACACCAAACAAAAAACAAAAATCTTAGCACTTTCGTCTCCCTCCGGAGACTTCTTCAGAGATGAATTAAAACCACAAAATGCATCAGTTTTTATACTTTATCTAGTGGGCTGGTCAATAGGTTAATTAATTGATTAACACATTTCATTCATTTCCTTCTAAAAGTGAAATGCACACTGTTTTCATTCTGTGTAGAAAATACAATTTTCTCACAGAAAACATTGGTCTTTAAATTCAATTATCAAATGTCTGTCTACAAATTCAGTATAAATATAAAATATATAACGTTATATTGAATATATCAAAATACGTTGCAATATATTAAATGAATTCAATAAATCATAAGTACATTTAATATACTTATTATATTGTAGAAAAAAATGAATGCAAAAAGATCAACATAACTTTCAATGCTTTTTCTAATAAATGAATACAAGTAGATCCACACAACAGTATGTCGTACCAAAACCTTAAGACATAAACAGTGGGAGACCACTGTTAACATACTAAAAAAGAAACACTAATATCCTGTTAAATATATTACATACAATAATAATGATAATATTAGTATAAATAGTATAAATAGTATAAAAATACAAAATGTAGAAATATAAATGGTAAAAATACAAATAATATATATATATGGAAAAATGTATGCATACACATAATGTGCACACAAAAGAAATACGTACATATACATACCCATACACACATATATCATGTACCCACACATCTACATACCCACACACATAAACACACATGTATAGCCAAATACATACACACACCCCTCCCCCATGCATACACATACCCCCACATGCATATAACTGTTCTTAATGTTAAATACTTTAATTCAATAATTTAATTTAATATAAATATACAATATGATATTGTTAAAATGTCCACCTATCTATACATAATATGATTGTTGTTTGATTATTGTTTCAATTCCTAACTATTATTCAACTTTTTTATTCAACTTTTTTACAGCCCTTTTAGGATCAGCAGCAAAAATTTTTTAAACAGGTGAAATAGATTTGTGGTCATTTAATCCTTTCCCTCCACATGCATCCAAATGCAATTGCCACATAATTTCCTTGTATTCTAACTTTATTTCCCAGTCCCCACCTCTTTCAGGGTGTCCAACCTCTTCTAATACCCAGAATTTGAAATTAGCCTCCTTTCAACACATCAGGTGCCTATATAATGCATTATTCACATTTTGCTTGTTAATATCCCTTATATGTTCGTATATTCTGGCTCTAAAATGTCTCTCAGTTTTACCCACATAATATTTTGAACACACCTTACAAAAAGCCAAATAAACCACACCCTGAGTATAACAACTACTATAATTCTTAGCTTTCAAAGTAATTCCTACGCTAGCTATTGTCAAATTCTTTTGTTCTGCAATGAAAGAGCACTGGGCACACCGTCCACATTTAAAAGTTCGCCGTTTTCTATTTGCACCTGTAACTGTATTGGTTTTGTTAGTCTTATAATGTTCCAGCATATTCTTTATATTCCTATTCCTCCTGTAACTATATTTTATATTCTTCTGAAATGTATTAGTTTTACCATACATTCCATTGAACATCCTCCATGTCTCGTCTATACATTTTCTTAGCCACCCCATACCTTTGTGGTAAGTTAATGTAAGGAAGGGTAAACCATCATTTATATTACTATTCTTATTAATTACTTGTCTGTTTTCTTGCATTTCATTAGCTGTAGAAGTATCGTTTTCCTCTAATAGATCCGATAAGTCCCTCTTTTTAATAGTAAGTAATGGTCCATATCTATTTTCATTTCTTCCTTTTAGAATGTACTCTGCTACCTTATCAATAACTCTTGATGGATAGCCTCTCTCCTGAAACATCTGTTCTACATTTTTAATTTCCATGATAAAATCACTGTCGCTTGAAATCATTCTTGCCATTCTAATCATTTGCCCTTTTACATGTTCTTTTTTAAGAACTGGGGGTGATCACTATTGTAATGCAGGTAGGCATTAGAAAAATGCTTTTTCCGATAAATATTGGATTTATAACAACCATTATAATAATCTTTCTCTAATTGAACATCTAAAAAGTGGATGGCATCCTTTCCAGTCTCAAAAGTAAATTCTAAAAAATTAGTAGTATGACTTATATACCTTATAAATTCATCAGTTGTATTCTCTGCTCCTTCCCATACAATAAAAAATGTCATCCAAGAACCTAAAATATTTTATTATATGTTTTTTGTATATGCAAGGGAAGATAAAATTTAACTCCCAATACAACATCACAATATTGGCATATATTGGTGCACAGGCTGATCCCATGGCAACACCTTCCTTTTGATGGTAGTACTCCCCCTGGAAGTAAAGATAATTATATTTTAAAATAAGTTCCATATTTTCCAGAATCACTCTATATTCGTCATGTGTAAGACCATCCGTTCCTATTATAATCTCATCAAACCATTTTAACCCTTCATCATGTGGAATGACTGAGAACAGATCTTTAACATCAGCTGTTAAGAATATATAATCGTTATTGTATGGGCAATTCACAATTTTCTTTAAAAAATCCCATGAGTCAATAAGAATATGTTCAAAACTATTAAAAATATGCTTGAGTTTGTAGTCCACATATATAGCCAAAGGTTGAGTTTTTGAGCCCTGGGAAGACACAATTGGCCGCATAGGGGGATCTTTAATAGATTTATGTACCTTCGGAATTCCAAAAATAATAGGTATTACAGGTTTAGGAACACTGAAAAAATTATACACATCTTTGTCAATCAATCCTTGTAAGAGATTGTTTTCATTTGTCAAATCAATTTTCTTATACGAAATATTAATTTCATTCTTTGATACAAGCTCATATTGATTCTCCTTATCCAAAATTTCCAGCATTTTCCTATTATATTCCCATTTGTCCATTAGTACCACCCCTCCACCTTTATCTGGCTTCATCACTCTAACTTTGTCGTTTCTACCAAACTCATTTAATATATTGAACTCAGTGGGTGTTAAATTGTCTGTCCTTCCCATATTAATATCTTTTTGATTTTTATTGTATAAATACCTAATGTTCTTCATGACACATTTTTCAAAATTAAATAGTTCTTTCTGTAATGGTGGGTTGTAGGTACTAGATCTTTTTAATTTTGACATACTGCCTTAATTATCTTCATATGTTTTATCCTTAAAATTATGAATAAAATTTAATTTCCTTGTATATAACTTAATATCTAACAAGATATTGTCCAAAGGTGGCATACTACTAGGAACAAAACTAAAACATTTTATAAATAAATTAAAATAGTCTTCACTAATCTGAATATCTGTATAATTAAATATATTAAAATTGTTAAAAGAATTTATAATATTATTGACATCAGTCTCGATTAGTGCTCTCCTGTCTCCCAATTGATGTCTCTTCTGCATTACTTAAAACACTACTAGTAGTTAATGTTGCGGTCTCCCTGTATACTGATTGTTGTTCTCCGCTATCTGTGCATATGTTGGTTGTACATTCCGGTTTCTTATTCTTTCTGATCTCCTTGGTTCATCTATTTCTAAAGGGATAACATCCCTCCGGTTAAACCTACTTTCATTGCCTTCATATCTTTGATAATCGGTACTGCCAGTAGCTTGCATATCATTATAAAACTGTTCTCCATCCCTAAATTCATAGTTTCTCTGATATTGGTTATTATTGTAATGCTTACTAGCAGAGTGATAATTTTTCTTTTTATAGTTCAAATCTGGTCTCCTGTCACAATAATATGCTAGATTTAATTCATATTCCTTTAAATCTCTTTCTATTTTAGACAGTTTTCTATTCATGTTAATATTTGTATAATAATCAACATCCTGCAATATTCTATAATATATGCTTTTATATTCTTCTACTGAAAATAAAACAGCTGTGCTGATACTGAAATACAAGTTATCAATCTCTTTCTTAGTGTTTTCCATATTCACTTTGTTCTATTTAATAATTTCCTTTAAAATGGCCAGCCCACAATCATTTAATATACCAGTAACAATTTTAAAAAACTTGTTGTCATGCTTCACATTATTAGGATACTTATTCAATCTAAGACCTTTAGGCACAATTTTTTCTTTTAAACATTTTTCAAAATAATTATTTTCGACTGCCCAGGCCTTATATTTCTGTAACAATATTTTAAATGTCTTATAGTTGTCTTTGAAAGTAGGGACTTCCTTATTCTCCTTTCTTCTTTCTTTTTCGCTCGTATTACGAAATGAGCGATTAAGCCAAGTTCCAAAATCCATGTCCTTGTATGTATCTGCTATTGGAGCCACTTTCCGTTGCATGTCCTGTCCCAGGTTAGACCTCAGAACTGGACAGTTCCTTGCGTTTGCATTCAACAGCCCATTCTCCTCACCTCGCCGCTCTTTTCTAGCGTCTGACGTCATCAATTCTGCGTCAAGTACTCTCGGACTGCTTTGCGCACATGGAATCTCGCTGGCTGTACTTAAAGGTATAGCATCTGCTTGCGAATGCGTTTGTATTAACTTGATTAATTCAGATAATAAACTACTGGTATCCATGGCAGGATATCCTCGTTCACAGATCAGGTACCTCCCAAAGGGCAACTAGTAACCACAAAGCACCAAAAAATTGTTGTCACACCAAGTAACAAAAACCTGTTCCACGAACAATAAAGGTCTTCCTCCGACAGAATTCCAAAAGGATAAAGTCCACCAGTAAAGGGAAGGGAATACATTTAATGCTATTGTACAACGTCAACCACTTTTAATTTGAGGGATTTTTTTCTGAATTAAGTGCATGACATATTATTAAGTATTTGCAAAATATAGAAATTGCCAATACTGTTTCCCACTTGTGCCTCAGACTATAACTTATTTATAAAATATCTAATAAATTGAATGAACAGTCATATATATATTTAGCTATACATAGCGATTATCTGGTTGTATTTTGGACTGCATCTTCTGCATACCACTCAGCTAGCCAGAATTTTATAGAATATCCAAATATTTGCCTTGCATTTTTGCATGTTCTTCATAAAAATTAGGTTTTCTTGTAAGTCTTTGAGGAATGAAGTCACAAAATAACAGACATTTGTGTTTCAGATTTCATAGCCTTCTGGGAAAGCAGGCTAATACAAAATCCACTATTCTAACAACTTTCTAAGTTTATAAGGATGTTGTATATTTTGGCTTTTCCCGGTTAGGGGTCGCCACAGCAGAACTCCGGTCCACTAATGATTGGCAGTAGACGTTTATGTACCGAGTTGCCAGCTCTGACGCACAACTTTTAATGAAGGTACGCCCATTCACGCATGTCTCCACACAGAAGATGCTTTAGCTGAGAATCAAACAGGACAATGTCTTACTGTGAGGCGACAATGCTACCGCAGCACCACCACCACAACATTTTCTAAATTT
This sequence comes from Protopterus annectens, assembly GCF_019279795.1. NCBI lineage: Eukaryota > Metazoa > Chordata > Ceratodontiformes > Protopteridae > Protopterus > Protopterus annectens. The sequence goes on from NC_056735.1 coordinate 918,367,810, forward strand.
ATAAGGATAATGCTTAAAATTGGTTGCTATTTTTGCATCTTTGTCTCCCCCCTATTTATTTTGGATCTTGTCCAGATGTCTTGGTCTAAGAGGTTGAGAGGCATTATCATCTGTTTCACTGTTTCATAACTGCAGCTGAATATTCTACAATTATGACTAATTTGGCAACAGTTATAGTAGTTTTGGTCTCTTGTGGGGTCACTCATCTGAGTCAATTTGAGGTTTTGTGGTCTGGTTTAGTATTTATTTATTTATTTATTTATATTTGTTTACTGTGAAAGTCCAACTGGGCTAGAAGCCCATTTTCAGCAGAGGACCAGGGAGAAAAGCTCCCCAGAAATATAAGAGCAAAATACAATAATTAAATAGTATAACAGTATACATATAATAAGATGCAGAATATACATCATCCAGTTAGTGTATTCAAAGAAGTATTCAATATAGTTTTGTAGTAGATGCAGGTTCAAAAAGAAAAACACACAAGCATTTCCATAACGATCACTGCGAGGAAACTATAATTAGAACTGTGGGCATATTAAATAATAGTTATGAAAAAATGAGATTTCCTTTATATAAATATATATATATATATATATATATATATATATATATATATATATATATATATATACACATATATTTATTTGTGAGTAGTAATAGCACTGAGGAGAGGAATGAGGTAAGGAGTGGACAGTGTGATGAGAGAGTTACAGATATTGTGTATGTCAGGTTTGGCGCATGCCAGTTTTTGGACAGATGTTCAAATAGTAGTTGTTTGAAACTGGTGATTCAGGAATATTTTGGAGGGTGTGGGGTAGAGAGGTCCATAGTTTGGCTATTTGATTTGAGAATAGGGCTTTACCTTGAGTGTTGTCAGCTTTGTTTGCTGTGAGAACGTTTCTGTCTGCATATCTTAGACTTTGTGGACATTCCTTGAGGGATGGGTAACTGTCAGGATGGAAGATGATATTGTGTGTCAATTTAAGGGTAGCTTGAGCCAATTTAATTTATGTAGAGCAATACAATGGTGGGTTTGTTGGGGAGGGTTGGCTGCAAAGCAGGCTATTTTGCTGTAGCAAGTTTCCAATTTGGTTAAGTCTGATTTTTTTTAAGTTGGTAAAGAGGGGTAAAGCATAAAGGAGCATAGAGAGGAGGAAGTTTCTGGATATGGCTAGTCTGATATTGTCAGAGAAGAATGGCTTGCTTCTGTAAAGTGAGCCAAGTTTGACGTGAACTTTCTTAGATGTGATGGCTATGTGTTGGTCAAGTCTGAGTTTGTTGTCCATAGTCACGCCAAGGAGTTTTGTATGTCAGCTGGTTGGATGACTGTGTTGTTTGTTGAGAAAATGGTAAAAGGAGGGGTGATAGGTGATTGTTTGCTACTGGTAAATAGCATTCATTGTGTGCTTTTGGGGTTGAGGATTAGTTGTGATTTACTTAGAAATGTTCCAATATCATTAAAAGCTTGTTGGGTACTATTTGGTGGTCGTGTAAGGTATCTGCTGAGCAGACTAAAGTTGAATTATCTGCATATTAGACTCCTTAGGTAGTTGGTCAGCTGCTAAGGAAAAAGGTTTCAGTTTTTTCAGCATTGTTCTTAAGGTGTTAGCTGGGACAGGTTTGAGGTCAAAAGAGTTGTTGTTAGTTTCCATATTAGCTGGAAGAGACAGTGGGGTGGAACTGTTCCCTGTAACTAGGGAGAGGGTGGCGTTTATAAAGTAGGTGCTGATTTGTGAGGGAACACTCATGCTTTGTTATTGGTTGTTGGTTCTGGAGCTGTGGCTTTACCTGGGTGAAGGAGTGAGTTAATTGCCTGCCAGAACTTTTTAAGATTGTTTTCATATTTGTTTTGCATAGATGTATAATATGCTTTTTGTCTAGTTTGAGTTGTTTTTTGTTTGATTGTGGAGCTGCTGGTATGCTAATAGAGTTTTATTGTCTTTTCTTTTCTGGTGTTGAAACCAGGTTCTGTCCCTTAGTTTTTTGAATAATTGTTTCTTTTGCTATCCCGTCAATCTCTTATTTTTATCATGATATGTACCAGTTGGTGTTAAGCTATTTAGAATAGCTATAAATGTGTCATTGAAGTATGTTATGGCCTGGTTGAGTTGGAGATGATGGAATGGTGTCCAGTTATCTTTATTGAGCATGTCTAAGTACGCTTTGTTGGAGAAGTTTTTGGTATTTCATACGACTTTGTAAACTATGGTTCTGGGTGGGTTGAGCTGATGACAGATTAAGTAGGTAGGTCTAGGGTCTTAAATTATTTGGAAGGCATCCAGAGAGATAATTGTGGGTGGTACTGTTAATAAGTGACCAGTCTAAGATAGATTCTCCTTTGCTATGTTTATCTATTTGAGTGGGAAACTGGATAGCTTGGGAGAAACCATGTAGATTTATGAAGGTGGAGGGGTTATCACCAATGCAAGTGTTCCAGTCTAAGTTGAAGTCACCTGTGATCATGGTTTCATGGGTGTAGGTTGAACCTGTTCAGGCTATGAGTTCCTCATTGGCAGTGGGAGTATTGTTTGGAGATATGTAAGTGGCTATAATGGTAATATTTTTCTTTGAGCTGATTCTGAGCTGTGTTACTAGAACTTCAAAGTTGTTATTATAAGGGTATTTGATGGGTAAGTAGTCTATGCTTAGGTCATCTTTGTTGAAGATTGCAACCCTGCCTCCCTTCTTCTTGATCATGTCTAACCTGTGTATGCAATAACCTTGGGGGAGTATGTCTGGGTCACTTATATGGGGTTTTAGGCAAGTTCCTGTTGCTATAAGAATGTCTGGTGAGTACTGTGCAAGGACTGCATGAATGTCTGTGATTTTGTTAAGTAGGCTTCTAAGGATCATGTTAAGAATGAGAAGGTCTGAAGTTTTAATGTGAGGAAGGGGTGGAATGGTAGGCATGATGGTATGTTTAATGAATGAACTACTGAGGCAGGGCCAGGAAGTGTAAACTTTGGCTCGAGATGATTATGACTATTGAAGTGACAACCCAACCCCATGTGCAAAATGGAAAAAGGGGTTGAGGATGAATGCATGGATGAATGGAGTACAATTTACTGGAAACTATAGTCAATTAGCACATTTTTTTTTAAGAATTTTTCATGTACAGAATTGCTGGATGTACAATTTGTGAAATTCATCACAATGAATTTAAAGTTTTACTCCAGTTATTTTACTTTACTTCAGTGATGATATACATTCCATCAGTAATACAGCACAGACACACATGTTAGTTCAGCATTAGTGGGAATTGGTTTGCAATCAGAAGTATAGTACACTAAAAATCTATTTATTTTAGGTCAATATTATCCTTATTAATTTACATGTGTTACCAAAATATTTATTTACACATGCATTCCAAAATGTTGTGACACTTATACTGATAATACATTAAAATACTCTATGTAAAAATAGTCGTTTTTCTACTACATTTGTGCCTGACGTGTATATATCTTTAATTGTAATTTTTTAAATATGTTAAGTGGGTAAGTGGGCTGGTTCAGAGACATTTTTCGGCCAAGACCTTCATCACAAGGGCAAGAGTACATACAAAATGAACATATAGGAACAAAAAGCATTCCTTTAAGGATGACAAGGATACCCAGAGAAAGGTCACACAAGTATAGGGAAACCATGCAGACTCCATCCATATAGAGAGTAAAAGTCAATACTGAACCTCAGATCTATGAGGCAAGAATCCTTCCATTAAGCCACTGTGCTACTTCTGCATTTTCCATCATTCTATTATATGGTATGATGCTGTTTCAGGTTCCCTGCATTTTATCTTATTCCCTGATTCACTTGCTTTCACTTAAAAGGGGCAATTTTGTATTACATCTACTGCACTTCTGATTTTCCATTCTTTAGCAATTAGCAGTGACATCTGAAGATGCCCTTATCCACCATGAAAACTTTTCAACTCCTGTGTCTTTTAATTCATGAAGATTTTTCCCATTCTATGTTTGCCTATACCCATAGTTATTCTAGCTGTTTAAATTCTAGGAACATAGGTTGCATTCCTGTTCTTGTTTTTCCTGTATCTACAGCAAGCTGCATTATGATTTTCCTCTCTTTGTAAAGTGTCATTGAGATGGGCTTAGTCCAGTGCTGAACACTCACATGACCCTAAATCTTTGTACAGTGTCATTGAGATGGGCTTAGTCCAGTGCTGAACACTCACATGACCCTAAATGTGGTGTTCTGAAATTCAGAATTTTGACCACCTCTTACTTCCTTTATCTCTTCTGTGGGTAGGTCACACATTTGTACAAACATTACCAGTACTCAAAATATTTTATGTTATCGAAGTAAAGATAAAGATGGAAACTGAAACACATTGTGATGTAAATAAATGTTCAGTTATGTATGCTAAATACTCTGTTGTCAATGAGAAGAAAATTATACAAAATAAAGTGTTGTGAACACATGACTGATCACAGCGTAAACCCACTTGCTTGTTTTACAAATGTATATATAAAAATGAAATAAATAAATAATTTCAGTCAGTGGTGTATACAAAGAAATATAGATATCTGTATCAGTGTTTGATAATCTCTATGCATACTAGAAGGCTTTAAGAAAAAAAAGGCAGATGCTTCTATGATCTCTCAAGATTTTCTTTGATGATGATGCATACATGGTCTCCTCTTTGTGTGCATACGTTTTTAAATGAGTGTCATCCAGCCTGGTTCTGTTCTCTCATTGAACCATCTTCCCCAGTCTTCTTGCTTATTCTGTCTTCATCTGGTGGAATTTGCTTTACTTTTGTCAGGTTTCATCCAGATCTGTTTATTGTGAAGTGCAGGCAGCTTATCTTTTTATGCACAACTTTTCATTCAATAACATGTTAAGAGTTCTTTAATGGAAACTGTTATGCAGATCTGAGGTGTCTACCAAATCATTAGGCGCCTTGCTCATTTTATACATTGGTGACACCCTCATGGTACCTTCTCATCCTTTTTTCTTGTATTATGCTCTCTACTTTTATACTGATAAGATACTTTCCTTTGTAATGCGTATATTGTATGGTGGTTATTTATCTTACCATTTGCCTTCTAATCGTTGTAATAGATGTGCCTTTTCAGTTTATGTCTTTCTCCCTTTTCTTCCCTTTTCCTCGTAAAGATGTCACTTTTTTACTATCAGAACAAGGAAATAGTAATACAATGCAATTAAAGTATCTTTACTGTATTATATTGCATGTTATACTTTTTTTTTATTTTTGCTTATTCTTCTTCCCTGTCTTTATCTTTTGTGCTCTGACCATCATATTCTAAATGATTATCCTGTGTTCAGTTGATTGTATCTACATTTAGATTTATCAAGCAAAGCAAATATACGAAAGCGATGACCAATGCAGGCTGAGAGTAATCCAATTTAATATGCCACAAATAACGTAAACACGATTAAATACACAAAAAAAATGAACGCATTCACATAAACAGCGTTTTCGTCCACAGGGACTTCATCAGATGTAATGCCATATTAGTTTAAATGAATCATTTTATATAAAACCAACTTAAATAACATCCAATCATAGTTCTTTCACAATATGAACCTACAAATCAACGTTCTAGCTTCTACATAGTATAAAATTTCATCACTTCCTTTTACAACCATAATTGTTTCATTAATATTACCTAAATCAATAAATTACTAAATAAAACTTTATTATATAAAACTCCCTATATTTGTGATGTTGACATTTTACAATAAAAACTGTAAAACCATTTTTTTGTTTAAAACTTCTATTTAAAATATACTATTAAATATAAAGTCAAAAAACTACATGTGTAAACCTGTATTTTCTAAATAGGGTAAGGGTGACACCTACTGTCCAAATATGGTAATGCATACTCCTTCACAACTTGGCTGATCTAATTTTCAAAAGTGGCAAAATAGAAATATATTCATTTAGCCCTGGTTTCTTATTTGCCTCCAAAGCCACTTGCCACCATAATTCTTTATAGGCAATATATTCTTCCCAAAGGCCTCCTCTTATATTCCTTTTTATTTGGTCTAGGACAAAGAACAAAAATTTGGCTCCTATACAAGTCCTTATTAGTGGACCCTCACCCGAATGAAAATTCACTGGAAATAGAAGTAAATGACAATAAAAATACCTTTGAAGGGTTTACTATTTATAATTTTAGTAACTTAGTGCTAGAAGTACAGCATTTTAAACTATTAGAGAAGGGTTTTAAATTTATACCACTTACCCAAGGTAATTCCACCCAGACACTGATAGATATGAAACTATTTTTAAGAAAAATGAACTTGGAACTGTTATATCATAAAGAAGGGATAAGTTCCAATAGTAATTTGGGAATAGGGAATATTAATAATAAAGGAAATCTTTTAGTTAAGAAATCTACTTTTAACCCCCCAGTTCACAATCAGCTGAAGAACTTTGAAGCTATAATGGAAAAGGAAATTAGGAAGTACGAAAAAAGAGTTAAATATAATACGGTTCATTACAACCTTAACCCACATGAATATGAGAAATTAAAGGAATTAAAAATGAATAAAAATGTAAGGGTAATGAAACCCGATAAAGGTGGGGGCATGGTTGTAATGGACGTTATTTTGTATGAAGGAAAGATGAACGAAATATTAAGAAATGAAATGAAGTATAGAGAAGTTTCTATTATTGAAATTAATACAGCATATCAACGCATTGATAATATTTTAGAGGATATGTTTAATGAAAATCTGTTTACTATGAAAACGTACGCCTTTCTGAAAACTGAAAAACCTATAATACCGGCCATCTTTGGCATACCAAAGATTCACAAAAATAGTTTTGACCCCCCCCCCTGAGACCCATTGTCTCAGCGGGTGGGTCTAAAACGAATTATTTGGCAAAATATGTTGATCAAAAGGCTAAGCATATATGGTTACAAAAGGGGGCCATCTTAAAAGACTCCTGGGATCTACTGAGAGGGTTGAACAATAGCCTTTTTGATGAAGAATTGATTTTCGTCACCATTGATATTGTTGACCTATTTGGATCTATACCTTATGAGGCTGGTATAAGAATGTTCGAAGAAGAGATTTTTGGGGATAGTGTATTAACTCTAGAAGAAAAGGTAGTGTGCACAGGTTTAATGGATATGGTATTGAAAAATAATTTTCTAACCTTTAATGGAGAATTTTTTCAACAATTACAAGGTGTATCAATGGGGGCAGCCTGTGCACCTACCTTTGCTAATTTAGTACTAGCAAACTGGGAGGAACAGTATGTATTGAAGTCCGCCTATGTCAAGTGTTGGACGTTATATAAGAGGTTTCTTGACGATATAATAATTTTTTGGATAGGGGGTAAGAAAGTATTAGAAGAATTTATTGAATATATAGCTAAAACTACTGACTTCTTAAAATTTACTTATAATTATTCTGGAATTAATATTCAATATTTGGATGTTGAAATAACAAAAAAAGACAAAAGTTTTGAAACATGTGTATACAGAAAACCCACATATGTGAATTCCTTTTTACACTACAAAAGTGCCCACCCAATATATTGCAATCCAGGATGACAAATGATGAAGGAAAATTCAAAGTGGAATGTGATTTATTGGAAGGAATGTTTCTCGACAGAGAATATCCTTTAGTATTTATTAGAAATATTAGATCCGAAGTGGAAGAGTGAAGAAAAGGAAGATTTCAACCTATTTTTGGTATAACTAGTGAACACAGTAAGATAGAAGAGGAAAAAGTAGGAAATTTTCAAAAATCTTTGATTATGGAATACAATTTATTGAATAAAAATATAAAATTTGTATTCCAGAGAGAATGGGAAAGATTTATGGCCCTCACCGACTTGGAAGGACTACCCCAAGTGACACCAAGAGTGATATTTAAAAACCCAATAAATATAAAAGGAATTTTGGAAAATAATAATTGTAGTAATAAAAGAAGCCAATTAGGTAATAGGGTTAAGGTGGGAACCTTTAAATGTGGTAAATGCAAACAATGTGAGCACATTATTAATAGAGACAATGTTTACCTGATAAGTAGGGGAACAAGTATAAAAAGTAAAGGGTACTACAATTGTGATTCTATAGGACTTGTGTATTTGGCTATTTGCATGGAGTGTGAGTCATTCTACATAGGAAAGACAGAAAGGACTCTAAAGAGGCGTATTTACGAACACATGTATGATGTCAAAAAAGAAAAAGACACAAATGCATTATACAGGCACACAAGGATTTGTATAGGAGCCAAGTTTTTGTTTTTTGTCCTAGATCAAATAAAAAGGAATATAAGAGGAGGCCTTTGGGAAGAATATATTGCCTATAAAGAATTATGGTGGCAAGTGGCTTTGGAGGCAAATAAGAAACCAGGGCTAAATGAATATATTTCTATTTTGCCACTTTTGAAAATTAGATCAGCCAAGTTGTGAAGGAGTATGCATTACCATGTTTGGACAGTAGGTGTCACCCTTACCCTATTTAGAAAATACAGGTTTACACATGTAGTTTTTTGACTTTATATTTAATAGTATATTTTAAATAGAAGTTTTAAACAAAAAAATGGTTTTACAGTTTTTATTGTAAAATGTCAACATCACAAATATAGGGAGTTTTATATAATAAAGTTTTATTTAGTAATTTATTGATTTAGGTAATATTAATGAAACAATTATGGTTGTAAAAGGAAGTGATGAAATTTTATACTATGTAGTAGCTAGAACGTTGATTTGTAGGTTCATATTGTGAAAGAACTATGATTGGATGTTATTTAAGTTGGTTTTATATAAAATGATTCATTTAAACTAATATGGCATTACATCTGATGAAGTCCCTGTGGACGAAAACGCTGTTTATGTGAATGCGTTCATTTTTTTTGTGTATTTAATCGTGTTTACGTTATTTGTGGCATATTAAATTGGATTACTCTCAGCCTGCATTGGTCATCGCTTTCGTAGATTTGCTTTGCTTGGTGGAGTTAGGAGGTGTTTTTCTACATTTAGATTTATATTACACTTTCTTGGGTTCAAAGTGCAATGCACAGAATAAACCGCAATGATCATGATACAATAAGTAGAGCGTCTCCATAAGCCCTTAAGGCCTTTGAATCAGTTACTGTAATTTCTTTTCTGAGCACTTCTTTTACAATTGCAGTCATTGTGCACTGCCTATCTTCATTGTGTCCACCTGGTCTTACACCTCATTACTGGTGCTATCTGCATGTTATATGAAAATGGGATGTGCTGTTTTGTTATGTTACTCTTGTCATGTCATTACTTAATTATTCCTCTTACTTCACAATACTGATTTGCATATTTATTTACTTACTGTCACTACATCTACCTATGGTATTTTTCCTGATCTGTATTGATCTTAATACTTGGACTATTTTTCTCTGTATTTACTTTTATACATTAAAGTGCATTAAACATCTTTGATTTACAAAATAATTTATTTCCCATTATATTTCTCATGTTAAAGCTGCAAGTGATTTTCCAAAAATATGAAGATTATAGTGAGTAGTCTCGTATTTCATTTAACTGTTTACTCAGATTGTCTCTATAACTACATCCACAAAATAATGTGATGGGTAATACTAGGCAATGATTTACAAAACTGCAAAGCACTCTGGATAAGCAAAACAACTTACATCTTTATAATCAGACCTTCTTGCTTACATTATAGTTTCACTGTTACTTTGCCACATGTGTTAGTTTCAATGTGATGTGTTTCACCTACAAGAACTATATGAGAACTTGTCCTTCTTGGAAATAACAAAGTAATGCTGATACATTTAGCATGGAAATTCAGTTACGTATACATTCATTTAGGTAGTCAGGCATTGTGGGCATTTTTGATGTTATATCACAGATCTTCAACTGACATTAAGTTGTTTATGGGAAGGAGTTTATATCTAGGTCCAATGGACAGCAAATTATACTTGCTGCAGAATATGACCAATACACTTGAACAATAAGGGAGAAATCTGTCTGCCCACTATTTTTCAAAGGGCAAGTAGGATATATAGCTAAGCCATGGTGGCATTGTTGCCTCACAGTAAGAGGTTCTTCTGTTCGATTCTCGGCTGGAGTGCCCTCTGTGTGGAGTCTGCCTGTCCTGCCCGCAGTCAAGTGGCCTCCGAAAGACGTGCGTGAATGGGCATGCCTTCACTGAAGGTTGGGCGTCGGGCTGGCAACTCGGCACCATAAAAATCTACTGCCAATCATTAGCGGATCAGAGTTCCGCTGTGGCGACCCCTAACCGAGAAAAGCCGAAAAGACCATCAACAAGTAGGATATATAGCTATGACCATTAAGCTATTAGATAAGTCAGTCGTAGTTTTGACCTAATATATACATGTATGACTTTCCTTTTCCTTTGCATTGCCTCTTTATATCACAGGTGAAGGTCCTTTCATTCTTCTATTTTCATCAGGTATTGAAAAGTATTCAGCAAAATCATCAGAACCTCAAAAGTATAATTCACACTATAGTTTGCTGTTGTGGGACTTTTATCCAAAGAAGTTGCTCTGTCTTCCAGCATTCTCCTGTTTTCTGTCATCTCTGTACCACCACTCAGGGCTGCTACCATTTTTAGGTAAACTTTATCTGATTTCTGAGGCCTTCATTCTAGCTCCCTAGTCATGCATCTCGTATGAAATGACTCTTTGTCACTTTTCACCTTTCTTTACTTCAACCTCGGTTTCTTTCTTGACTTCTAGATATTTTGCCTTCATTCTTGCCTGTGTGCTTAAAATATTATTTTATTTATTTATTCAAATTTGCCATGGGGCATGACAAAAAATGCAGATTTCACAGCACATACCATCCATGGTAAATTTGAGGAACTTTCTGTAAGTGCTGACTCCCTCGACAGGTCAGTGTTTATGCAAATGATGATTAATTCTGGATCATTTCAATATCTTGGTTGAATAACAAGTCAGTGCTTCTTACAATAAGTATTTATTACAAAAATGATATGATTGCTCAAGGGGCCATCTTTGATGCCTCCAAAAAAGCTATTCATTGGATTTGTTTTTCTCCTCAAGGTGATCATCTCAGACATAGTGTTGGAGATAAAAACAGACTGATATGACTAACCCTGAATGCAGAACATAAGAAAATGTACACTATATGCTATGAATATCTGAAGGCAAAAATGCCAATGGTCAAAAAAAATAAAAATAAAAAAAATCAGAAT
>NC_056735.1:918383989-918406489 GCF_019279795.1 Protopterus annectens
ACAAGTGTTCAATATAACTTTTTTTGCTAATTGTCAGTCTGAATGGGTTATTTACATGGCTACTTGTTAGCTGTTCAGCTTTCTAAAAAAAACAACAAATGCTTTATACAAACATACAGAAAAAAAACCCCAAAAGCCACATTCAGATTCACAGTTATTGATAGAATATAGGGCAACGCAACAGAAATAATAAATCAGGATGCCTTCAGCTATTAAACAATAGGGAGAAAAATTTGATAATCAGATTAGGTGCCTTGTTTTCTCCAGGATTGAATGAATACTTTTAATGAATTGATGTAATTTACCTAAAGTAATCTCAGGTGGGGCTATAATATAAATAGGTGCTTGTATGCTTTGTGGATTTAATGCACTGAAGAAGGCTGGATTAGATAGTAGAAACCAGTCTGCTCCATTTTTGTGTTTTACATTCTCCCATATTTAAATAAGCATATCTACTTTAGTCACTGTTTGCTGGCTCAACTGATTTTTTCGTTTGTCATTGTATTTGGAGCCGTGCAGCTACCATACTTGCAGGGGCCTGATCGTTTTAACTCTAGTCAAGACCATGCTTTTACAAGAAGGATGGATTTGCGAAAGTTAACCAGGGTAGTGGAAACAGATTCAAGGGCTAATTCAAGTGGAAGACAATGACATGATAACTGAATGTAGAACTAAAATAAAATTACTTCAATTTATGGGCTGTTATTTTCACTGGTAATAAACTTGACTTATTAAATTCAGGGTTATCATTTGTACCAGTTCTTAAGAACAAATAGTATAAAAGACTTACTGGAATTAGAGAGCTGCACATATGTACTAGGAAAAATATGTTTTAATAATGACTTCAAACATTTGCAAATGGTATGAACTGGTAGAAAGCATATTAATGTTTTTGCTATCTTAAAAAGACACATTGTGTCATTAGAGGCATTACATGCATGTGAATTGATCAGCAATCAATATTTCAAACATGCATGTCAAGCTGAAAATAGAAAACAAATGGATGCTTGACATTAATTTGGGTAATATTGTACATAACTGTATTCATGAAGCAGAGAAAGTGTATAGTTTGTAAACGTGATTATCTGTACTGTATGCAGTAATATTTCTCAACTAATATTTACACAATTATTTCTAGTGCAATTTATATAATAAGATAACTCTCTGCATCATTAGCTTGTGTTAGTGATGACTACTGTCTCAAGAAAAAAGTGGACTTTCTGAATGTTGATAATCTGAAAAAAACATATTTATGAGTTACAAAATAAAAATTATCACCACGACATTTCCTTTCTGCCCCACTGTTAGTGTGCGCACATCTTTTGCTGGAACATTTTACTAGGACTTCTAGGTATGCTTATTACTGAGCAGGCTACATTTTGAAAGGTATTATGGTGAAAAGCCTGGCTCCAATTTACTGTTAAACATTTCCAAAAGAAACGTATTTCAAGACATGTGGTGTTTTGACACTGTCAGTCCAGACTTGTATTTCTTATAATGTAGACTCGTTAGTTTTTTTCAGCATCCAGATACACTTCACCTTTTGTAACATTTTTGATTTCATTTAATGGCTATTATTTTGAAGCATGATATTTTACATTTCAGAATACTTGCTTTAAAAAAATTAGGAAAACATGAATTGACGAGTCAAATGCTCATTTGCACAGAATATATTTTTAATGTAAACCAGAGAGAAAATATACATTTCCTAAACATATAAACTACTTTTTCTGTTCACTTCTAATGTGCATATATGAATACACCTGGAAAATGTCTAATGCTGTCAACTCAATACAGAAAAAGCTCTAAATATGTATTTTTCCCTAACCTGAGCAGAAGTCATATTCTCTCTCTTCAACGTAAACAATAAACATGTATATTTTGCTGCATAAATGATCATCATTCACAATAATATGCCAAACAGCAAAACATTACTTTATTCCTAGATGTGAGGCTACTTTGCTGTCTTCAGAGAAAATACTTAATTCCACCACCTGCTACAAACAGGGGGAATTTATTGGTTATTTATTCGGTTTGATAGAAACTGAAAGTGTGTGTGTGTGTGTGTGTGTGTGTGTGTGTGTGTGTGTGTGTGTGTGCGCGCGTGCGTACGCATGCATATGAGATTGTTCGCTCACTCTAACTCTTTATTGTGTGTGTGTGTGTGTGTGTGTGTGTGTGTGTGTGTCTGTTTGTGTTCACGCACATGCGCACATCCATGTGGGATCACTCGTTCTCTTTATTTTGTGTGTGTGTGTGTGTGTGTGTGTGTGTGTGTGTGTGTGTGTGTGTGTGTGTGTGTGTGTGTGCGTGTGTATGTGTGTGTGGCTGCCAGGGATCATTCACTCATTCTCACTGTTCTGCTCTCACTTTTCACTCTTGCTACGTGTGTGTGTGTGTGTGTGTGTGTGTGTGTGTGTGTGTGTGTGTGTGTGTGTGTGTGTGTGTGTGTTTGTGTGCACACACATATGAGATTGTTCACTCACTCTAGCTCTTTATTTTGTGTGTGTGTGTGTGTGTGTGTGTGTGTGTGTGTGTGTGTGTGTGTGTGTGTGTGTGTGCGTGTGCGCACATCCATGGGGGATCGCTCGCTCTCTTTATTTTGTGTGTGTGTGCGTGCACGTATGGGATCACTCATTTCACTTCAATAAACTTTCCCAGTTAAAAGCAAATCCCTATGTAACTCACTGAGTAAGAGACTGGAGAACAAATAAAACTCAAAAAATTAGGGTCAGCAGCTCTACCTACTCCAAAAAGGTATGATGTCATATGTATTCAAGTAAAGAACCAGCATATGAATCATCGATAATTGTCCAAGACATTATCTGTGTACATACTGTATACTTGGTCTCTTCCAGGTATGGAAGATAGTATGCATGCATCCTGAATGGTCTTAGGAACTTCGCATATATATAGGGCTTTGGTATGCCTTTATATCTGCATAACTACCAGGCATAATTGTGCACCAGATTTGTGGAAAATCATTAAATAACTAAAAGCCACACATAGAGGAAAACAAACTGTGATACAAGCTAAACATGAATATTTTTTATAGGTTCATAGGTTCATAGGTTCATAGGTTTATACTAGGCTATCTGCCCTAAGGCATTTATAAGCCTAGCCCAAATTTTTGTGGCTTACGCCACCCCTTATATGAAAAGATACTGTGCCCATTAGTTTGTTGTGCCTCTGTCCAGCAGTGACACAGAGATGATTCCCGGGATAAACCTACGATCTCCCATCCACAGGTCTAGATTTCTCTTGAACAGAGTCAGCGAGGTGCTCTGCCTCACATGGACCGGGATTTTATTCCACAGCATAGGGAGTCTCTGAGTGATAAATCTATCCCTCCAGCACGTCCTATTTATATCCGTGCTAAGGTTTAAGTCGCTTGCTCTAGTGGTTTTGGTGGATTTGGATTTTTGAGGTGGAGCATGTCCATTAATTCGGGTTGGACATGGCCTTGTATGTCAGGCACATGTCACCTCTGAGCAGACGGTATGCGACTGAATAGAGCTGGAGTTTCTTCAATCTGGCAGCATATGACAGATTTTGGAGTCCCTTTATCCTTTTGGTGAGGAACTTTTGGGGTCTCTCCAATTGCTGCAGATGTCGGGTGAGATACATCCCGAATGGGGCATTGTACTCGATCATTGGTCTGATAAGTGAAGAGTACAGGGGAACAATGACCTCACTAGATCTGGATGTGAATCCCTTCATGATCAGGTGGGCAATGTAGAAGGTCTTTCTAACCACTTTAGCAACGTGAGTGTCAAAGAAAGGCCACTGTCAACCTGGGTCCCCAGGTCCCTGATAACCTCTTCTGTGCTTAGTGGATTTCCACCTATATGGTAGCTTGGGGTTACCTTGTTTTTCCCGAAGGGTATGACTATACATTTTTTGGCGTTTAACTTCAGGCCATGGCTCTGGCACCAGCTATCTGTTTCCGTGAGTCCCTTCTGAAGGATATCCGTGTCCGATGCACTTTCCACTATGGCCCAGTTTGCAGTCGTCTGCAAACTTTGTCAGCCAAAGTCCTCCTATGTTGGCCTGTACTTCTGAGAAGTAGATGCCAAACAATAGGGGGCCAAGGACCGAGCCCTGTGGGACACCACTTGTGACCGGCTTGGAGTCTGACACAGTGCCAGCAACTTTAACCCTGTGGGTTCTGTCCTTAAGCCAGTTTGCAACCCATCTTGTGACATATGGGTTTACATTTAAGCTGGTAAGTTTTTCTACAATACCCGAGTGGGGTATTGTGTCGAAAGCCTTTGCAAGGTCAAGGTAGGCTGTATGGACTGCCTTTCCCTCATCAATGGCCTTGGTGACTGTTTCGAAGAAGTCGACCAAGTTCAAAAGGCATGATCTTCCCTTGACAAAGCCAAACTGGGTCGGGTCCAATGTCTGCAAGTCCCCTATATCATTGTTTATGAGCTCCATTATGATCCTCTCCATAGCTTTGCAGACTAGACTTGTTAAGCTTATGGGGCGGTAATTACCAGGGTCCGTAGAGGCTCCGCCTTTGTGGAGTGGGACCACAGTTGCCGTACGCCACTCCTTGGGCACGTATCCTGTGGTAAGGCTGAGATTAAACAGCTCCCTTATGTGCAGGTTTAATTCCTCATTTAGCTCGTGTAGCACACAGTCGGGGACACCATCCGGTCCCATTGATGCTGTGTTTTTAGCTTTAGAGAGAGCAGCTTTCACCTGCGCATTTGAGATGTCCGGGAGGCTACACTCGGCTGGGATAGTTATCTCTCCTTTAGGGGAGAGGGTGAAGTTTGCACTGAACCTGTCTGCCAGTATGTTGGCAATGTCTGTGGGTTCAGTGATTTTTGTATCATTTTGGACTAATTCTGAGCATATCTGGGAGTTTCCACCCAGGTTCCTAACATAGCTGAAAAAGGCCTTATGATTGTCCTTTGAATCCATGGCAATTTTTCTCTCAAAATTGGCCTTAGTTGATTTTATGAGTGCTCGTATTTTTTTACTAATAATGATCAGGGGTGACTTCCCTTTTATGGATTTTGTTCTATCATGTAATAGCTTTCTCCTCTTATTGTAAAGTTTGTTAATGGCTGGGGTCCACCAGACTGGACGTTTGCCCTTTGTGGAAAGAGTCTTGGTTTTATTTGGGATTGCCTGATCCATGCAGTCCTGGAGATGTTCATAGAAGGCATTTGTAAGGGCTTCCGCAGCTTGGGTTGTGGTTTCCACTGGCTCAGGGGTCTTGAAGGATACCACACCAGTCTTGAGTAGTGAGA
Organism: Protopterus annectens; assembly: GCF_019279795.1. Lineage (NCBI taxonomy): Eukaryota > Metazoa > Chordata > Ceratodontiformes > Protopteridae > Protopterus > Protopterus annectens. Next base: position 918,389,254 of record NC_056735.1, read on the forward strand.
AGTTTGCTTTAGAGAAGTTCTTCACTATGGTCTTTTTTATTTGGGGTGGGGGCGGGATGTGGATTTCCAGTGAGATTAGTTTATGATCAGATCTCACCTATGAGGGATATACTTCCGGTGTGGAGCATTTTGTCCCCATGTTTGTGACAATGAGATCTAGTATATTTTCTCCTCTCATGGGAACAGTGACTAGCTGTTCCATGGCATTTGAATTTATGAACTCCAGGAACCGTTGGGCTAGAAAGTTAGGGCTTGAGTAATGTTCCCAGTCTATATTCAGGTAGTTGAAGTCACCCAATATGATGGTGTTTGGAGATACATTTATACCCTCCAGTGTCTTCAGGAAGGCTGTGTGGGGTTCCTGAGTTTGAGACAGTGGCCTGTAGCATGCTACAATTTGTAGAGCAGTTTTGCCTATGGTTAGTTGCACCTAGATGGTTTCCGAAGCTTCGTGCGTTGCCACCAACCTGGAGGTGTGGGTATCCTTTATGAATATGGATACACCCCCTCCTTTTGTGGTGTGGTCCGGGTTTTGGGGCCGGAACGCATGATATGAGGTAAAACCTAATAGTGCCGGGGTGCTCTCAGGAGCCTTGAACCAGGTTTCAGTTACAGCACAGACATCGATGTTCTCCATACTGAGAAGGGCCTCGAGTGCGTGCATTTTGAGATTTAGACTTCTGGCATTGAGTAGCATTACCCTCAGTTTCTTCCCATTTTTGTTTTCTAGGGTGGTAGGTTTAAAATTTGAGCCTTGCCTGAAAAAGGCACTATGGGGGTGGCAAGAGCCTTAGCCAATAGCCGGAATCCCAGGGGTGACAGGTGCAAGCCGTCCCTTGAAGCAGCGTGGCTTGTCAAGCATGTCATCCCAGGCAGACAGACACTGGATCCCCTTTGAATGACACCAGACATTAAGCCAATTGTTAAAGCTGATCATCTTGTCTCTATATTGTGGCATCATTCTTGGTGAAGGAAGGATACTGCTCAGGGTTAGGGTCATACCTGCCTGGGCTACATAATCAGAGAGCTCCTCTATGTCTCTTTTCATGTAGTCCAGGGAGGTGCGTCTCAGGTCGTTCACACCAGCATGGACAATGACTGTGTCATATTTGTACTTGCCGTGGAGTGACCCGAGTGCTTGTGTTATGTGGCGGATTCTAGCGCCCGATAGGCAGCTTACTGTGACCCTCTCCTTGTTCAGCCTGGTGAGTGGGACGTCAGTGTGTCTGACTATGGAGTCACCTATGACAAGTATGTTTGGTGTTGTATTTGGCCTTAAGGGCTGTGACTGCTTTGCACACTGCTTTTGTGGTTTATGTGTTGCTTGTGGGGTGTCTTGAGGTAGCAGTTGTTTGGGTGTCTGCTTTGGAGGCCTCTGCTGTTTAGGTAAATTTTACTCAGAGCCTCCGAGTATGTCTTTGTGTGTTTATGTGTTTGATTCATTGGAGTGGTAGCATTATGTGAGGCTGGTTTTGTGGTGTGTGTAGTTGCCTTCTCCTCCTGTCTGGTCTTGCCAGTCCTGAGTTGAGAGAGCTCAGCCTCCAGTTTGGCTAAATAGCTGCATCTCTCAAGTATTTGTGTTATGTGGGAGGAGGAGAGGGTTGTCTGTGTACATGAGGCAGTTATAACATTGCCTCAAGATTCCCAGATTCACCAGCTGGACCGGAGAGGAGATTGACAACTGACCTTTGGACATGCTAGAATAATATTGGGAAATCCTTAATTGAAAACAAGGGCCAGTGGGGAGTGAGGGTGTAGTGCTTTTAATTTTTAGTGCTGACTTATATAATTGCTTTAGTGAGCAAGTGCCAGGTAACTTGAGTGCAATGTGTTACAAGTAACTAAATGCAAAACGACAAACAGTAACTTTCTTTCAAGTGAAACAAGGAAATAAGTACAGTAAGCAATGCAGATATCACTAGTGATCCACAGAAGCTGAGAAGTTGCGTATTAGGTGGAATTAGCTTCCAGGGAAATAACAAGCAAACAAACAACAAGCATATAAACGAAGCTAGATTCAGCAGGCCTGGATCTAGTCTATGCTAGAGCAAACAAGGTGTACCAATTTCAGTAAGATACAGTTCAAATATTCAGGCACTATAAACCTTCAACCAGAAATTCCCAGCTCAGAAGGGCAGAGTCCAGCCTCTTCTCCCACAAGAGTGCAGACCACGAACCTTCTTAATGTAAAATAACTGGCCTGAAGCCCAAGTGCCTAAACCAGAACTAATACACTTGGACACTGGGCTCTCAATCAGCAGTTCCCAACTTAGAAGGATGAAAGCTACCTGTCCTGCCACCACAGTGCTTGCCACAAACCTTCCTAATGTAAAACAACTGGTCTGAAGCCCAAGTGCTTAATCCAAAAGACTTGAATGATAAATGAATAAGCACATCTGAGTAAACAGTTCTGTAGACCTGTCTTGCAAAATATTGTATAACTATCTCGGGTGCACATTCTGGGACAGACAAAGAAATGAGGACATTAGAGCAGAAGCAAAACAGTGCCAGTTGCAAAGAAAGGCAAAGATAGCAGATGTTCATGGTTTAGGCACATACAGTATGCAGGAAAGCAAATGACAATCTGGTGAAGAAGATTTGGGACAGACCAGGTGAAGGCAAGAGGAATCCAGCAAAGAGATGGATAGACTGTGTGAGAGACCTCTTACAATCAGGCATGACTGTTGAAGTTAAGACACTGGCATTAAATTGAGTGAGATGAAACCATTCGATGCAACCCTTTGTGTAAAATAGGAAAAAGGGCATTGAAGATGATGATGATGATATCTGCAAGCCAAACAAAAAATAACTGGGTAATTGCATTAGGTAAAAGAATTAACAATCTAGAATGCAAATTCTATATGCCGAAATATATAATTATATAATTCCAGAGAGCTTAAAATATAACAACTCTAACGGATAGCTATCCAGATGCCAACATAACCATCTAAATACCGCTGTGTATTATATCAAATAGTTTTTTTCTAAAGTTCCTTGTTGATATTATTATTTCACAGATATCATGTCCCCCAAGAAAAGAAAGCTGATGAAAATACTTTTTCCACTTAACAGCAAAGCAGATACCTACAACTACATCTAACATACATGCACAGAGATGCAATTAAACACACACACACACACACACACACACACACACACACACACACACATGCACCGTGCACACATAGACACATACACACACGCGCGGGCACGTGCGCATGCGCACACACAAAAAAAACACACCTCTATGTACATTTAGTTAACATTCTGTATATTGACTACCTGGAAGCATTTTCACTGCTTTATTCCTTTCTGATAGCTTTTAATCATGAAAATGCCATCTGAGTAATTGTCTTTGTGCAAATGGTTCAGCTCCTTAATATATGCAGTATATTTTGGTTTAAAATATTTTTTTGAATTCTGCTAGAAAAATAAGCAATTCTCCACACATAAAACCAAAGGTGATTTTGTTCTCTCCTGTGTGAGTTACTATTAAAGGAGATCAGATTTTTTGACACATGCCTAGAAAAGCAAGATTAAAAGGTGAACAAGTAATAGTTTTATATTAGCACTTACAGATTAAAATGATGAATATTACAGCTCCTGGGTAAAGAATTAACTATCATGTGCCTGAAGAAAAAATCTGAAAATTTGTAACTTAATTTCCAGATCTCTCCTTCCGAAGTGGGAAAATATTGACATTTTGTGATGGAATGTAATCCTCCTCAGTAAGCAGTTAATTGCTTAATGAAATTCATGTGAAATTAATGAAACACTGATCTGCAATGTCAGGGAGCAATTAATAATATTAAACAGAGTTGTACACATTTGCCAGAAACCAGATGATAAGAATGAATTTTGAGTGACATAAACGTAGTAAGATGCATGTAGTAAGCTGCAGCCCTTTTGACTGCAGTATTTACTGGAAGCTGAATGTCAAACTTTGCAGATTCATTTTTAAATGCCGGCAGAAGATTATTAGTTTGAAACATGCAAACATGACATCTCTGATACTGTTGCACATTTGTGCAACACACTAGGATGTGACTAAAACAAAACTAATACATGGAGACTGAACTGCAAACAATGCAGCATACAATATATTTACTGCTACAATTATTAACATTCAGAAAATCCAGGCTAGCAAGTTCGGCTGATGCACGGACCAAACGAACATGGTAGAGCAAAAAAACGGAGACCAGCACCCGGAAGGCAAGAGCAATGAAGTTTATTGAGAACCAGACCGGTTTCAGCAAAATGCTTTCATAGATTCATAGATTCTTACTAAGCTAACTGCCCTTGCGAGCCATTTTAAGCTTAGCCAATTATCCATTGTGAGACTCAAACCCTGCACCTTGTGTTTGTAAGGCAAACACCTTAACCATTAGGCCACCCTCCCAACCCCTGTGGTTAAACAGTAGTAACATAACAGATGCTGTTATTTATAATCAATCCAACAACGCAGTCCTGACATCACTTCCTGTAACAGAGATAATGAAGGTAAAAGTATAAAAATATGTATGAAATAAGAAATATGAAATGACAAATAATCTAATAATGAGAGGCAAACATGCTCAGAATATGCATTTTGAGGAGTATGTTATACATTAATCAAACAAGAGATGTTATAATTTATCATTCAGACCAGGTGGAAACAGACCACCTAATTTAACAATCCATCTCTTTTCTTTATTGTTTAATAAATTGTGCCATCCAGTTTTGAAAGATCTGTTTTTAAAAAAGGGCACATCTTTCAGTACAAGTTCAGGAGAGGAATCCTCTACCACAGATACTGAGTCCATTAACATTGGTGACTCACCGGTTCCCAAAAGAGGTCGCAGTTCAGATCACCCTTTAGGAACAGGAGACATAGAGGGGGACGGAAACACAGAAATCCAAATTATAGAGGAGCTGCTTCAATCCATTGTCAAATGAATAGTGATTGTTCCAATATGCACAATATATCAAGCCATGTTTTAACATCCACTGAAGAAAATTTGTTAAATAAATGTTTGGGTTTCCTACCTGGTTTCTTTGTAGATGAGAGTATTTTTGTTTCAGACATACTAGCCTTTGTAGAAAAATTAACCTCAAACTATTTTTTGATCAGCATTATTAGATTATTTGTCATTTCATATTTCTTATTTCATACATATTTTTATACTTTTACCATCATTATCCTCTGTTACAGGAAGTGATGTCAGGACTGCGTTGTTAGATTGATTATAAATAACAGCATCTGTTATGTTACTACTGTTTAACCACTGATAAAAGCATTTTGCTGAAACTGGTCTGGTTCTCAATAAACTTCATTGCTCTTGCCTTCCGGGTGCTGGTCTCTGTTTTTTTGCTCTACAATTATTAACACTAGTATGCCAGCAAAGGACTGAAGTTCAAGTAAACATGACTTAAATAAATAAATTCAGATTGTATGGGTTTGTGGAAAATGAAGACGAAGATGATCCAGGTGTGTACTTGTGCATAGATTATACAACAGGAATTTACTAGAATTCTTTTCCACACCCCTTTTATTCTGCTACTAGATCATTATCCTCAAAAATATATACTTCCTAAATCAGAAATTGAGAACTGAAATTAATAACTATGATAAAAGGCGAAGAAATAATGCTCATACCAAATAAAATCTATAGCACAAAAAATGATCTGAAGTCAAAATGCAAACTAATTAGTAAAACCTTACTTTTACAAAGTTTTGACTTAAGTTCATTAGTATACCCTAAACAACCTGCCATATACTAATAGTATATGAAATAAAAAATATGTCTTTATTGAAATATTAAATACTGAGGATGACAGTAGCAGTATGACATATAATAGTAGTAATATTAAATACTGCTACTGTCATCTGCAGGTTAAAATATTCTGTTTTGGTTTTCAAAGGGTCTGACTTTTGGTGTGATGTATAAAAGTTAATACTGTAAGACTGCAAAAATCTCTGGTATTGATTGTTATTTTTAGCCCAAAGTCCCAACGTAGAGGGCTGGCATGTTTCAGAGATGATATTTTAATTGTAAAGTAGCATTCAATTGTTTTGATGTTGTGTCCTTGAGAAGCTCACCAATTTGTTTGTCACTATGGTGATTAATTGTTTAATGATTGTTGATTGTTAACTATGATTGAGAGGAGGGGGGTATAAATAGTTTGCTTGTGATACAGTGTTCTGAAGAAGTCCCATTGTACCAAGGATGAAAGCACTTAACTTTTGTATAATAAAAGGTCTTAGGTTTTAGCTTGGTCTATCGCCTTCCATTTTTTTTCTTAGTTTGTAGTGTAGTGTTTATTGAACTGGCTCAATAAACAACTTACTGAGACATCTGTCTGTGAAAAGGGCATTGAAAAAGCCATTTATTCTATATAAAAGTGAACTTATAAAGTGGAAGAATTTTAAAGTAAAACTAACAACATCAAAAAAACTTTTATAAGCAGATTGAAATTTTCAACAAAAGCTTAGAAAAAAATTGCCAAAAATAAAAGGCTTTGCCTGCGATTCAGAAGCAAGGGCTGTTGGGAGATGCTGCCCTCATGGCAGAGGGAGTCCGCAGAGTCAAGGCAACAGAGATACTTTCTTTGGTAGGCCCTTCCAGCACTCCTAAAAGGAGGCCCACCTGTCCATTTCTGGAGGCAGTCAGGGGAAGATTGGCACTGTACCCAGAAACCTGGAAAAATATCACAAAAGACACATGGGTACAGTCGATAATATCCAGGGGATACAGTATTCCTTTTCTCCATGTCACCTCTTCCCAAAAAATGAAAATCCATCCCAGATGTGCCACTCAATCTAAGGGAACAAACAACTATAGAATTTCAAAAGTTGCTAAGGAAAAGAGTCATTCAAGAAGTCGTCGCAGACCAAATCGGATACGGAACTTACTCAAGCTTCTTTTTAGTACCAAAGAAAATAGGGGACTGGAGGCCCATCTTGGACCTCAGCAGACTCAACAAGTCAATCAAAAAGACAAAGTTCCAGATGGTGACACTGCAGTCCATACTTTCTTTTCTGGGAAAGGATAATTGGATGCGCTCCATCGATCTCCAGGATGCATACTACCATATCAAGATGGACAGGCATTCCAGGAGATTTCTACACTACTGGTTGGGATCCTGTCACTACCAATTCAGAGCTCGGCCCTTTGGCCTCACCACAGCCCCCAGGGTTTTCACCAAATGCATGGCAGTAGTCATGGCTCATCTGAGGTGTCTAGGATTCTGGGTGTTTCCATATCTGGATGGCTGGCTCCTTACGGCCGTCACTGAGCATCGATTAACTGAGACAACGGACACCACAATCCACCTCTGCTCTCAGCTAGGCATCATTACAAACTACAAAAAGTCTGCCTTGTTGCCCTGTCAATATATTATATTTATAGGAGCAGATCTAGACACCAAAGACATGATAGCAAAATTGGCTTAGGAGAGGGTGTCGAGCATTCGACACCAAGTTGCAACTTTAATCGGGAGGAAAAAGACTCAAGCAAGATTTGTTCTGAAAGTCCTGGACTCAATGTCGGCAGCAATATCACTAGTTCCCTTGGCATGCTTCCACATGAGGTTATTGCAGTAGCTCCTGTTTGCTCAATGCTCCTTGCAAGATCTACCCATGTCCCATGAAATTCTCATCACTGTGACCTGCAAATAGGACCTAAAATGGTGGCTTCAGTCCATCCAGCTGATGATAGGCAGACCATTCATCTTCCCCCAACCAGTGGCCACAGTGACCACGGACACTTCCCAGATGGGGGGGGGTTATCTGGGACAGATTGTTCATGGAACTTGGCAACGACACGAGTACCACTTGCACATAAATGTCCTCAAGATGAGAGCAGTGCTCCTGGCATTGCAACACTTCACAGCTCCCATGGGGACGATTGCAATTCAGATGAACAATATGTCAGTGGTATGGTACATCAACATGCAAGGCAGAACCAGATCCTACCCCTTATGCCGAGAGGCCCTAAGAGTATGGCAATGGGTGATGTCCTCCCAATGCTTTCTGAATGCGATGGACATCCTGGGGAAATCCAACGTGATAGCGGACAAGCTAAGCAGGGCTATACTTTTGCCTCATGAGTGGTCCCTGAAAAAGGACATTGTGAACCAGATTTTTTGCAAGTGGGGCCAACCTTGCTGCGATCTTTTTGCCACATCCATCAATGCCAAATGCAACAGCTATTTTGCCCTAGTCCCCCTACCAGGACAATCACCCAGGGATGCACTTGTTCATGATTGGCCCTTGGGACTTCTGTATGCCTTTCCCCTGTTCTCTCTGATTCCCAAGGTTCTTCAGAAATTAAAATCGATGGGTTGCAAGCTAATTCTCATTGCCCCCTACTGGCCTTGTCAAATCTGGTCCCCGTTTCTATGACCCGATCTTTTGGAGGAACCCTGGATCCTAGATCCAGCTCTAGATCTGCTGATGCATAAGTCAAGCACACTCCATCCTTCCTTACAGACCTTCAAGCTGACAGCTTGGTTCCTTCACTTCCCGTCTTAGCTAGGCTTCCTGACATCTCCCCGGCAGTACAACATATTCTGATTTCCTCTCAAAGATCCTCTATGAGGAAACTGTATAGTAGCAACTGGAAATTGTTCTTTTGTTGGGCTGACAAAAAAATAGTTTTGATCCTTTTACTGCACTCATTTTAAAGATCCTAGAATTCCTCCCTGAAACTTTTAAACAAGGAGCAGCAGCAGCAACTATCTGAGTTCAGTTGGCTGCTATTTCCAACTTTAATGTGGGAGAAATGGGTACCAATGTTATATCCTACAGGCTATACAAAGCTTTTCTGAGGGGTACTATCCTTTTGAGACCCCCAATAAGAGAACCACTTCCTCCTTGGGATCTAAATTTAGTCCTAGCTGCCTTGATTCTTCCTCCGTTCAAACTGGCTAGTTCTTGTGCTCTAAAATTTTTGACTTGGAAAACAATTTTTTTGATTGCCATTTCCACAGTTAGGAGGGTATCAGAATTACAAGCTCTTTCCATTCATCCCCCTTATTTAATTTTTCACAAAGACAGGGTTTCTCTCAGAACCAGCCCTTTCTACAAAAAGTTTGCTCAGAGTTCAATCCGAATCAATCGATAGAACTACTTGTGTTCTTCCCAAACCATGGCAGCAAAGCAGAGTATAAACTCCACCAGTTGGATGTTCATAGACAATTACATTTCTGCTTGCACAGGACACAGGAATTCAGACAATCTGACCAATTTTTTTGTATCCTTTGCAGAAAACAAAAAGGGAACCTCAGTCTCAAAAGTAACTTTATCAAAATGGATTTCAGATACCATTACTTATGTCTATAAATCACAGAACAAACAAATGCCAGAAAAAATTTGAGGACACTCAACCAGGTAGAACAACCAAATGCTCAGCAAGTACGGAATGCACGGCTAAACCATGAACCTTTCAAAACGCCAAAGGCCAGCAGGAAGAGTACATACGGCACTTGTAGACCAAGTAAAGTAAATAAAAAATTACTTTATTCAGACCGGATTCAGCTACCCAGCCTTCCTCAGTGAAACAAAATCACAAACAAATGCCTAATTAGGCTATATATACCCACCCCCGACCAATGGAAGACATGGTTCAACCCAGAAAGTAAAAAACTGAAAAAATAATACAAAAGCATTACAAATAGAACAATAAACTGAAATCACATTTAAGTATTGATATCTATGCATATGTAAATAAAAAATACATATGAAGACATTATTTATACATATGGTAACATACCTACATATCAAAATATGTTGCTGCTGTCCCTTTCCTATGAAATCCTCAAAGAGAGCTCTGGACTGAGAGGCAATGACCTCCAGATCTTCCAGTGATGAGATGCTCCTAAGAGAGACACACACATATGTGAAAAAAAAATAATTGTAAATATGCATACTAACCTTGCAGCTTAGCCCTTACCTGTCCTCAGCCACCAAGGCGACCACATTTAAAAATGCAATCATATGTCACCTCACCTTCTGGTTAAATGCTACATAAAGATGTGGCAGACATGCTACCATGTGAACCAGAAAATAATTGCTAACACCAAAGAGAAAGTGTTATAAAGGAGGTCATATAACCAATAAACAAACAGCAGCCCAGTAGCAAGTTTCCAACCCTGAACGCCTATGTATTAGCCAACCAGATTTTACGTAGGGCAAAAAGGAATAAAAATGGGTAAATCCAACACCAACTGTAAGTTCAACTCGCTGAGCCTGTCTAGGATGCCAGTACTCTCTTACAAAAATGCCTTTTATTACATTTGTGACTGTTTACAACACTCCCTCCCCCAGTAGAATTAATAAGATCCGTATGATTCTTTTTCTTTTTTTTTAAATTCATCTGATAAAGAAACATTCTTTAGAAAATGTAATATGTAACTAAATATCTTACTTTATAACTAAGGAATTCCTGCACTGAATGTATAACTAGCCGTTACAAGTGAAATTGTGAGCAAATGGATTAAATCCACAAAGTTAGATACACTTCTAAGATGTGCTAACTAGCAAAGCTTTATTGCAGAAGTAAATGGAATATGGAATTTACCTGACTTGAGTGACTGAGCGAGAATTACACAACAGTATGTTTGCAGACACAGTCATCACTCAGTGCTTGCAAAGCTACCTACTAATCTAGGGAACTAAACAAACAAGAAATTAGGAAAGCATTAATCAAGTTAGGCTCCAAGACTGGTTCAACATTTGTATGACATCTCCTACCCATCATTCCTAAAACTGTCTGAACCCTTCATTTCAAAGCCACCTAAACACATTTTCCACCCATCTATAACAAGTGATATTTACCACACACCCATGTAGCAGGTACATCTCATTCCCCTACCAAAAGAATGCAAAGACCTCAGGCCCATAGCAACCTATGTCCCTTCACAAAAAACTTTGAAAAGCTAATCTACCAACAGGATGGTTTCATACCTCTCAACTGTACAGATTTTCACAGAATGTCCAGATTTTTGCATCATATTTTTGGACCATTTTTCATAAAATTGTTGTTTTCTGGCAAATTAGTGGCAACTCATTAAAGACTGAAGTTAGAAAATAATGACAGATATATGAGTTTCGGACTTCAAGACTTTCAGAAAATACATGCTAACGTAAAACCTGTTATTCTGTCAACTTTCCAAGTTTGTAAGAGCAATATTTAAAAATGTTCCCTATTTTTGGACCTTTGTCACACTTTTATGTATGGGTTTGTCCAGATTTCTTGCTCCAAGAGGTTGACAGTTATGGCGTGGTTTCAAAAAAGGTTTCAGTGCCATGACATCATTATATACTGCCACAAACACTATTTTCAACAACATTTAATTAATCCAGGTTAGCAGACATGCTATGAATGCATTTGAAACAGTAAATCACAATCTACTCCTCCACAAACTTAATTCCTTCACTACAATGGAGCTCAGAGGAAGTTTGCACTGTAACTTCCAATGGGCAGAGCCTAAACCATTTGACAGAATCAAATTATGTCCTCACATCTCAAACAAATGTTCATATTTCTGCAACCATACGGGTTATGAAAGAAGTATAAATGGCAAACCCTTCAGCACAAACTATTTTTGTAGTGGTAGTATTCCTTAAGTTCTAGTTCTTAAACTAAATTTTATAAGTCACAGTAAGCAAATTCACTATTACTTTTGTAATAGTTTGTAAACAGCTTACAATATCTAAGCAACCACTCAAGTTACACACATACTGTCAACAGCATTTGATTCATCTAGCTGAGAGCTTTCATATGATGCTAAGGAGTTCTGTCTGTGTTACTGGGTTGTTGAGGTATTTAGAAAAATGTGAAAATTATATCTGTATATATATATATATATATATATATATATATATATATATATATATATATATATATATATACACACACACACACACACACACACACATATATATATATATATATATATAGATATATATATATATATATCATAAAAAACAGTTAATATCTCTTTATCTGCATTAGACAGAGGTCAAATACTGATGTAGTTGAATTTGCCATTGTGTATGCTTTAAGATGAAATCTTTTAAAACCTCGTACATAGCATGGGTTTGGAATTACTGATGCAAATATGAACAAGCAATATTTGATGCCTAGAGACATCAGTAGGAGTTAATTGCAGATGCACCTGGAGGCATCACTCAGATGTAATGAAAGTTCAACTTTAGCTCCACATCAATAAGGTGTTTTTAAGCTATCTTCACATAATGACTTTTCGAATACACACAGGAGGTAGCCCTTTTAATCCAGGTACTAATAATATAGGAGTCACCCCAAAGCATTATCCTTGGCCCCTACTGTTTTCCCTTTTTATCAATGACTTAACTGTCGAACATCTTGCCTCAATATAGTTTTGTATGCTGTTGATGTATTGCTACATGTTGATGTATTGCTGAGTCATGTAAGAAAAGTAACTTCCTTCAAAAAAAAATCTATGAGTTTCACTAAACTATATAACTGGACATAAAATAATAGACTGCTAATTAATCCTCAAAAATGGAATGCTGTAATCTTTGAAACCCCACAAAAACTACCAAAATCAATATCTAGTAGTATTTAAGACCTAAGAGATAACTTTCTAACCCCGGTAACAAAGCAAAAATATCTTGGAATAATACAATTAAAAGAAAAAGACTCTCTTCAACGAATAAAGTAACCAACATAAAATACTATGTATGAAGAAAACAAAAAATGCTGGTTCCACACCGCAAACATTACTTTAATAAATACTCACAACAAAACACAGATCAAATAAATAGAAAGCACTTTCACGGTTAAATACAGCTTCATCAGACTAAAAATCAACTGAACATCAAAGTAGTTAAATAACAATTCAATATATATATATTTTTTGCAAGTTTTAGACACTAATTTTTATATATTTTTATATGTTTTAATAGATTGGAGCATTTGATTGGTTAGTTCCATTTTGAATTATTATTTAACTGCTTCTATGTTCAGTTGATTTGTAGTCTGACGAAACGGTATTTAACCGTGAAAGTTCTTACTACTTATTTGATCTGTGTTTTGTTGTATCTATTAAAGCAGTGTTTGCCATGTGGAACCAGCGTTTTTCATTTTCTTCATATCTTGGAATAATGTTTGACTCCACATTCTAACAAAACATACTGCCAGTATCATGAATAAATTCACCAGCTAAAGCTGTGCTACAAAATTTCACAAAGAGTTGAGGGTTGGTATAATTCTTAAGGTGTTTACCTTGCAGACATAAAGGACAAGGCTTGATTCTCACCTTTGAGGGAAATTGGCTAGACTTAAACTGGCCAACATGGACATCTAGCCTAGTATTTACCTATGAACCTTTTTACTTCTGTGACATGTAGCTATTCTGTCTCAGTTTAATTATCAGGTACTCAAGATGGAATAATTAAACAGGTACTCAAAATGGAATAAATAAATCACACATGCACACACACACACACACACACACACACACACACACACACACACACACACGCACACACACACACAGACACACACACACACACATATATATATATATATATATATATATATATATATATATATATATATCCTCAACCACTTTTTCTCATTTTACACATGGGGTTGGGGTGTCACTTTATCAGTGGCAATCATCTCGAGCCAAGGTTTACTTTGCTAGGTGTCTAGCCTTGCCACGGATATTTATATGGGTCTACTTCTAATAATTGCTTATGTTGCTATTAAAATATTCAGTAGTGTGATCGTTTGGTAAGGTAACAGTTCAGTGTTTTCATCTTGGTAAGTTCAGTTTTAGGTAAGTGGTCTTTTGGTTATTAGAAGTAGACCTATGTCACATAGTAAGGAATGTGACTGAAGAGAAAAGCAAAAACTCCAAACAGGCAACAGCTGGCACCAAAATGAAAGCCAGTCAGCTGGAGCCAAATCTCCCCAATACCCTGAATATAAAAAAAATATATAAGTTTGGTCTTTTGAGACCCTAACGTTTTTGGTAAGCATAACTCTCTGCATTTTACTTCCAGAATCAAGGACAAAAACAGAAATAACCAGGGACTTTTGAGGACCCTTTTAAAAACCAGTATTATAACTAACTTAAACATCTGAGGGAATAAGAGCATGTGAATTGACATGCACTTTATAAAGTAATAAAATTCTGTAATACTATGTATTGTCATTATGTATTACAAGTAATAACCACTTTTTCCCCAAAACTGACAGGGATTAGGAGGGAAAGAGGACCATTTTGAGCAGAATCAGGGATGTCCCTGAAAACCAGGGACAGTTGTAGGCTGTGCTGGTAAATCTTTTGAGTCGGACATGATCTAATTAAAACATTATATTACCTGCCACACCAAAATAAATGTGTGTAGGAAGACTGCTAAAAATCTTGCCAGCTCAGTTCTTACATTAATAGCAGGATAAATTCATAAACTGAGTATTGGGACTGTGCTGTGTATCTGTGCCGACAATGGGGTATGACACATCTCTAAAACACTGAGTCAGTACCAGGGCACAGAGGTCCATAAAGCACAGCAATAGGAGCTCTACTCCCTCTCATGACTTAGTAACAGGACTAAAGATAGCAGGGAGTAAAATGAGTCTTCATCCTTTTTTGAGACATGGAGCATGGTACTTGTCACTGCTTATTTTTAGGCAAAGGAATGTCACCAGATCTCAAGGAAGAAAAAAAAAATCATGCAATGCATGTAACACATCAAATGTGGAATGAAGTATGGCCTCTTTTCTAGAACAAACTACAGCTCAAGATATTTGAGAGAATTTTGCACTTTCTCAACACTTTAAGGAAGTCAAAAAAGGTTTGTAGAGTTTGAATAGTCTGGCAATGTATTAAACCACTTCAATACTGAGAGAAAGGATAGGTCAGTGGCAGCATATCCTACCGAAATCCATAGTGTACTGACAGACTTAAAAGCAAATATCAGTTTAGCAGGACTGAGACATATATTAATCCAAGTGCAAGTTGACAAAGCAGATCTCTTCCATTTAGAAAAGGTGCACTCACCAATAGAAAATCAAGCACCGGCAGTAGTGGGATTTGTGAATGTTGTCATACATAAATACTCATCGATCAATGAACAGACACCATCAAAGGTTCTGTTTAACAAACCTAAATTCAATCTGCTCTTAGAAGATAAAGATACTCATTGAAGCTGCAGCTTTATTAATTTAAAACTGCAGTACATGAAAGGAAAGAAAACTATTGCTGACTGCATTTTAGCGGAAAGGAATAAAAAATTGTAAAGGCCTATGTGATCGGTGACAGAATATGCGTCTAAAAGACCCCGACCTGAAAGAGCTAGAAAAGAGGAAGAATATAATATACAATGGAAGTGAATAATTCTACATTCTATATGAATGATGCTTGTCTTAAGACAAAAATAACTGACTCAAATGTTAACATTTTAAAAAGATATAGAAAGGCAAAATAGAGAGAAGTGTTTTCGCAGAAAATAACAGCTTATCAAAGCAAAACCAAGAAACAAAAAAAAAAACAGAAACAAAAAAAAAGCAGAGTCGTAATTTAAAAAGCATTACAGAAAAGCTATGGTTGTGATTTAAAAAACTGAAAACAAGAAAATGGTTATGGTAAAGGTCTAATTGTTAAACAAGATGAAGTGATACAAGTCATTTTAAAGACAGTGCAGGAGCACAAGTTAGTATAGTTGTCTAATAGTATCTGATTCTACAGTGATACACACACACACAAATATCTATATATATATATATATATATATATATATATATATATATATTTTTTTTTTTTATCATATAAGCCTTCTGTCTGGAGTATGCGCATCATCCTCATGTTGTCCATGTGGACTTTTAAGAGGTATGCTTGTTTCCTCCCACATTCAAAAGATGTGCTGCAAGAGAAATGGCTTTTTTCCAAATTGCAGGTACTTGTATGTACAGAGTCTGTGTGTATGTGTGTGTGTGTGTGTGTGTGTGTGTGTGTGTGTGTGTGTGTGTGTGTGTGTGTGTGTGTGTGTGTGTGTGCGCGTGTGTGTATGTTGCACTGGGTTATTGCCCTGTTTAGGATTAGTTCCTCATGTTGTACATCCAGTTTGATAGGCTTCCTCCTACTACAGCCCTGAAATGGACAGTGCAGCTAATCAGAGGATAAATAAACATTGTCTAACTATCAAAATATGGATTGGTATAAATATATAATGTGAGATTTTCAAGTACATATTAATAAAGAAGGCAAAGTGATCATTCTCAAAGACAAAGTGATTATTCTGATGTTTGCTGCACTGGTAAAATGCTAGATAACTGTTTGGAAGTATGTTTCAGGAAATAGCAATTCCTCACTCTGTAGTATTTTAAGGAGATGTACAAACGCTTTAAATTGAAGGTGACATGAAAATCAACAATCTCATTAATGACAAGGATGATGGCTGTTTTTTTCTAAAGTATAGAGGTTCCTTTTCAAGAATAAGAAATCCCTAAAGCACATGCTCTGTTATAAGAATCAAATTCAGGCGATTAATGAAACTCCTAGGGTACAACGATTAGGTGCATACAGATGTAGAGGTTGTAACATCTGCTCTTATATTGCTAGTAGCAAATTTTTATCCATCCTGTTACTGGGAAGGAATATACATTTAATGTGCATGCTGATCATAGCAATCAACAGTTTATTTAGAGAAGTGTAGTGCTTTCACTAGATTTTATTTATGCAAAACGGATCACTCACTCTGAGAGTGGGTTCAGGAACATGTTTACAGTATCAAGAAGCTTATTGAGAGAAAGGAATTAGCCAGACATGTTAGGGTATGTGGCCCTACACATTTATTTCCTTTTGTGGTCATCCAGGTGATATTTGGTGACCTTAGAATGGGTGACTTTAACAACAGACTGGAATGAGTGGAACTTAGGTGTATTATATTACTACAGGCAGATAAAGGGAATGGGTTAAATGAAGTAGTTCCTTTGAAGCCTCGTCTTGAAGCTTGAGGTTTAATTAAGTAACATGATTGGTTGTTTTGTATCTATAACTGGTTATTTAAATGTTTTAACTTGTGTATATTTGAATGATCTGAGGAAGTGTCTACACAGACATGAAAGAATTTAATCATTTAAAGAGTTTTATTGTTTTCAGCTGTGTGGTGCATCCTTTCTCCTTGTTCTTTGGTTAAAATAGAAGGTAACAAAATATCTCCAAACTCCACAATCCAGGCGCTAAATCCAAAAGAAACTCT
>NC_056735.1:918411489-918446489 GCF_019279795.1 Protopterus annectens
AAGTAGGAGTATGTCTTTGCCTGCAAGTTGGTAATGAGCTAATAATGAGTTCCTCCTCACTGCATCCATGCTTGACTTTGAATTACATTTTCTCACCATTGCGCAAATTACCCAAACCATGTGCGGCTATAAGTATGAGCCGTGTGCATTTCTTTGAATCTGTGGGTAAGTCTTGGCATTAATTTTATTTATTGAATACTGTTCTCTTTTGTGTATTTTGGTTTATATACTATCAAATAGCAACTTAGACTGACATTAGTAAAGACTCATGTGTGACTGTGTACAACAAAAACTATTTGCCGGTACTGATGAGTATGTAATATATAGTCAGTAATATCCAAGTCAACCAGTGCTGTAATCCCTGTTTTGTCCAACATTTTCTCAGTGTTTGGTAATCCAGCTACAATCAGATCCAATAACTGCCCTCTTTTTAACAGCTTGTAAATCCAACAGTTCTATGACAAAGAGAGAATAACATAGAGAAGGGTGATTTCCTCATGTGCACAGGAAAAGGGCTTAGTATGTAGGAAAGCCACAATGAATGCAAATTTGAGAGGAATTCCTGTGCATGCAACAGCTTAACAGTTTGCCGAGAAGGTAAAAAAATTCTACTCATCTATCTGTAGAGACAACATAAGTGATTCTGACTCTTAAATTCAAATGCAAGAAGTAAATTCCATCTGTTAGCAAAACAAACGATCTGTCTAATGATGTCTGAAGAAAGTAAACATTGAACAAATGTACAGAATGAAGACATATAAGGAATTAAAAAGAAAATTCTTTTCATGTACATTTCAGAAGGACCAATTGCTTCTGATAAAGCATAGTCGGTAAAACAAACATTTGAGGTTATATAATCATGACTGCTAAGCTGAAAGAGACTTTAAGTATCTCATGTGGAAAGCCAGGGTACCTTTTTGGCTATGCTTGTATAGAGCCTAGGGCAGATAGCCTAGTACCTACCTATGAACCTATGAACCTATGTCAAGAGTGAGACGTGAGCAAGAGGAAATGCACTTTATAAAAGAGAATGTACCTCTTTAAAGTCTAACTGATGTTTCTTTTGTGTTTTGGTGTCCACTCAGCAGAGTAGAGGATAATATACAAAGTATGATGATCATTCATGTGGAAATATTTCCGACTTTAATGGATTGCTGTTCAGAAGGTCAGAGAAAACTACTAAAAGACTTGCTGATGAGAAATGTTATCGCTGTGAAGAAATTACCCTATGCTGTTTTGTTCAGTTCTATATATGTGTGTATATATAAATATACTGTTGTATGTAGTAGGTACTGGAGATAGCTCTTACAACTCATTGTACTCATTGAACAGAAGTGTAAAAGTATCCATTTCATCTTTACACTGTTTTAATGAATTACATTATTTTTTATAAACTGACCTTTCTTCTAAACTTTGTTACACTGTCCACTAAACTTTGTTATATTGCACATTCACTATTTCTTTGAACATGTCTCCCAGGGTCTGTGATGAAAATGGACAATGCAACCCAGTCAGACTTTACCGACAAACAAAAGAAAATACATACATAAATAAATACCTACATACATGCATAGAAACAAAAATTAGCTAAATAAATATCAGCTTAATTTAACAGCCAAACGTGTTTTAAAGCAAAGCCTTATAATCCTTTCATCTTCTGCTGGATCAAGTTGTGGTGCACCTGCCTCCATAAAGTCCAGGTATTCCTCAGAGAAAGTTCTGGTAATCCTGTAAGTATACTCATGGGAAGCTTTCTGTTAATCAACAAGATCTTTGCCAGTTGACCTTTTGACTGATATCCTCCAAAGTCCCAAATCCTGCCCATATAACTTGCAGTCCCTGAGAAGCAATCACTTCTGCCATCTTTGGCTTAAGCCTTTGCTTTTAACTTCATCTCTGCAGATGTCACATGTCTGTTTCTGTTGCTGCATTCTTAACTGGAATATTTAATAAAGCAGTAGTGACTTTACATTAATACTAACCTGCCAAACACTTTATCTATCTATCTGTCTATCTATCTATCTATCTATCTATCTATCTATCTGTCTGTCTGTCTGTCTGTCTGTCTGTCTGTCTGTCTGTCTGTCTATCTATCTATCTATCTATCTATCTATCTATCTATCTATGGGTATTATTCAATCCATCAGATCAGCTGTTGATCCCATGAGTGAATGGCTGTGAAATACGGGTGCATGTTTCATTTATCAAACTCTTAGTATTTCAAAATGAATCTAATATAGTATGCTTGTGTTCAAGGGAAGTGTGGGTTTGGGAAAGTAATGCTGAGCCTCCTAGATCTGTTAGCTAAAGTAATTTTATCTGGACTAATCCTTTGTACTCTTTTTCTTGAGAAACTTTAAATTTTGTAAAGGTTTCAGCATTAGGGAGTAGGAGTGTCTGTGCAGGTGCAGGTGGCTTACAGTAGGGTTAAGTAAGGGCATAGTGGTAGTTTGGAGTGTGTGTGTTTGCATGCGCACTTGCGTGTCTGTGTATCTGAGATATACAGATTAGTGGTAAGTTGCTGAGTTAGGGTTGGGTTATTGATAGATGATTTAAGTGTGTGTGTATATCTATATATCTATCTATATTTTAATATATATATATATATATATATAGTTATGCACACATACACACACACACACACACACACACACACACACACACACACACACACACATACACACATGCACACATCTGTTTGTTCAAACCATCCACAACCCCTTTTTTTGCCTGGGGTCAGGGTGGCACTTCACCAGTGACAATCATTTAGTGCCAATGTTTATACTGCTGGGTGGTTAGCCCTCACACATTACTTCTTCCACACTACACACTTGAACCTATGGCCAATTTAGAGTGTCTGATCCACATATTACATATCTTTGAAAGGCGGGAGGAAACCAGGGCACACAAAGGAAACCCTCACAAACACAGGAAGGACATGCAGACTCCACAAAGAAAGCACTCGGGCCTACAATTGTACCAGGGATCTGTAAATCAGTGTGTATATTGAACCTAGTCAGCCACTGTAACTAGATGACACATGCATATAAGTTACTTGAGTAAGTGTGAGATCAGTGCCATTTTGTATAGTCGGTCAGTGTGAGTGTAAGGTTGAATGGAGATGCATATGCGGGTGGGTTAGAAGTAACAAGTCAGTCTGTAAGCTAATGAAGTTCAAAGAACATGTTCCATTTACAGCTCCTGATGCGTTTATGAACATTCCATGCCTCAGTGTCTCATTTGAATACACAAGACATGTGACAGGAACCTCTTGTGGTGAGGCAACAACTCTATCCACTGTGACACCCTCTGTGTTTGTTAAATATCATTTTAGTCTTAAAATAAATGTTGATTTATATAAAAAATAATTGCTTTGTAAGCTTTCCACTCTACATTGTTTCAAAAAATGTTGCTTTTATACAATTCCTAATAGACATGAACGTGATTTATTTGCCATTCTAAGATCCCTAAATTGTAATCTAACAGTGAATAGGTAAAACATAACAATTTTGCTAATAAGAACCCATGGGAAATTTCAGAAGCAAAGCCCATTTTCCAAATGTGTGGAATTGGTGTTATAATATAAATTTACTTCATTAAAAAGTATATATTGTTCTAGATTTGAGAACAATAATTATGTGAATTTAGAAGTTGATTCTCTGCAAGATTTAAAAATGAAGAAGTAAACAATCTGTTTGCGTTTTTTCTTCATTTTTAATAATGAGGTCACCTACTCTATGAATGTTACTATAGCTGTGAGTGCATGCATTTTGAATGAGTAGATACAAGGGTCTTTCATGATTTATATGGGCCAGATGCCATTTTTTTATTTAATCATACAGTTCTGCTTAATTCTTTCTGTACATAACAAAAAAAAAAAAAAAAAAACAGATTCACTCATAATCTGTAGATATGTTGAGGTAGAAAGTCAATTCGTCATTATGACTACTAAGTGTACAATAATTCATTCTTCTGTCTTCTTACTACAACTAAACATGGAAATGTATCACTAGTTTACAAAATGACTACCACCTTCTCAAAGAAGAAGACTATCCCAAATGGCAGTATAACTAAGCACACTTCATTTTTAAATTGACATAGACTGACCAGCATGGTATTTTTGTTTTTCTACAGCTGTAGTTATAAGGTATGAACATTCACTGTACATTTCTTAAATTTAGTTCAGATACTTCAAGTAAAGATGTCTTAACTTCATTTAAGCCTAGTTTCTACATTAA
Organism: Protopterus annectens; assembly: GCF_019279795.1. NCBI lineage: Eukaryota > Metazoa > Chordata > Ceratodontiformes > Protopteridae > Protopterus > Protopterus annectens. Next base: position 918,415,728 of record NC_056735.1, read on the forward strand.
TATCAGTCAAAATCCTGTATTCTTCATCCTTACTCAATATAATCTGAAAACCACCACCTCTAGCATGTCACAAGCAGGAGACTTATTACTGCACCTCATTTGAAATGAATACTATGTCAGTTTAACACATTAGACATCATTTTTTTAATTTTGCATTCGCATAAATATTCTGATATTCCAAAATTCTTGTGCATAGTATCTTTTTTCTTATCTCAAAGTCTTTACTGCTGCTTTTGCCATATTACAAATATATAGTTTTTAAAAATTCACATTTATGAATATGCTGCATGCATGGCATCGTCGTCATCATCATCATCATTGTCATCATCGTCATCATCATCATCATCGTCGTCATCATCGTCGTCATCATCGTCATCATCATCATCATCATCATTGATCCCCCTTTTCCCATTTTCTGCATAAAGTTAGGGCATCATGTTAATTGTCACCATCTATCTTGATTCAATGCAACTTTCCTGCCTTTGTCAACACTCATGCCTGATTGCCACAAACCTTCTCTCACACAATCCATATACCTTTTACTGGAGGCCCTCATCTTTACTTACCATCTTCCCATCTGTCCCAAATTTAATTTTCTTTTTTTCACCAGATTGCTTTTCTGCACATGTCATCAAACCAACATAATCTGCTCTCTGACTTTGTCTGTAATTGGAGCTTCTTTGGTTTCTGCTCTTATGTTCTCATTTCTTTGTTTGACTGATCTCAGGCACTTCATCTCCATCGCCTCTAGCTTCCTCAAGTGCTCTGTCTTTACTGCCCATGTTTCTATATCATGCAATTATCCCAGTCACATCACTGTTTTGTATACCTTATTTTTAAGCTTCTTTGGTATTCTTCTGTTATACACTATGCCTGACACTCCATACTAGTTGGCTGCAGCTCCTGTGGTTCGAGCTTTGACCTCCTCATTCAGACTTCCCTTCTCCTCAGCCACCACTCCTAGATATTTCAAGCTATTAACCTGTTCCACTGTTTTCCCTTCTATCTCAATTTTCAGCTTCTTCTAATTTCCCCCATTTGCTGCCATGATAGCTGTCTTATCTTTACTCAATTTCTTCCCATGTGCCTTCAGTTTTGCATTCCATTCCCTTACCCTTTGCTAATGTTTTTGCTCAGAGTCTGCGTGTAATGCCACATCATCTGCATACAGCAACTTTGCTGACCTGTGCCCTCCAACCGGTTTGCTAATGTAGTCCATCACCAGTATGAACAGCAGTGAGCTCAGAGGTGAACTCTGATGCACACCCACTCTCACTGAGAACCCCTCTGTAAGACTGAACACTGTTTCTAATTGAGTGACAGTGTCCTTGTAAATAGCTTGCACTAATACAGCCTATGTTTCTGGGACTTTGAAGCACCACAGGAATGCTAAAAATTAGCTTTCTTCGGACCTTGTCATATGCTTTCTCCAAGCCTAGGAATGCCCAGCTGGATTATTCTCTCATTTTTAGCTTCTTCTCAGCTTTCTGCCACACTGCAAACATTGGGTCAGTTCTTTTGCATCCTGATCTTAATCTGAACTATTTTTTTCCCATCTTACCTTCTACTACTCTGTGTATTCATTTATCAATCACCCTGTACAGAACTTTCTTGCATTGTGATAGGAGTTTGATTCTTCTATACTGCCCATAGTTGTGAATGTCTCCTTTGTTTTTGACCACTGGAACTAGAATAATTATTCTCCAGTCAGCTGGGATATTCTCTCCATACTGGTATAAGTACTGTCAGGAGCCATTTTCCACTATCTCACCTGACATTTTGATTATATCACCCATGATGTCCTTAGAACCAGCTGCTTTCCCTGACTTCATTTTCCTTAGTGCTGTTCTTACTTCATCAAGGGTGGGTCTTCCTCTTCTCTCACCATGGACTGCATTTGGGGCACTACAGCCTGTGATGCCTCTGCACTGGCCCAGTAATCAAGGAGCATCAATCCTCACCACTGGCAACAGTAGGAGGACATACACACTGGGAGAATGACAAGTACACATACAGTAAAGTGCAATGTCCCTTAAGAACACACAGAGACCACAGTCAGTCTGGGGCTGGTTTCCCCCTCTTTCTCCAGATCCACAGTAACACTCACCATTGCTACAGGGTTGAGATCTCAGCTGAGTGGCCAAACCAAGACCTCCATACCCTCTCTGTCAACCAGTAATTTGAGTACCTGCCCAAGTAGCTCACACACACACACACACACACACACACACACACACACACACACACACACATACACACACACACACACACACACACACACTTTAAGGTTTGATTTATATGCAAACACACACAGTCCTGGGAAAAGCTGGCACAGGTTTAATAGCAATGCCCCCTTCTGCCCAGACTATAAGGTAGTTATCACTGCCACGAGCCAACTCTTATCAGCTACTTTAAGGCCCTTAACAAAGGGTGTCCAATCCTAATGTGTAATGATACTATTAATACAAATGGTAGTTTGACCAAGAGCAAGGCTATTAGGAGTGGTCCAAATTGTCACCAAATAAATATGCAGGTATCTCAGAGCTTAAATATGTCTCACAAATATCAGCCACAAAGATAGGTTTAAATATATTTAATAATAAATAGTAAAAGAAAATAATCAATACATCATCACAGTGACTTCAGAGTTCAAAATCACAGGAAATAGTTAAAATAACATTGCAGGACAGTCTCAAATAAATACAGAAAACATCTAAACTAATCTTTACTGTATTCCGTACTGAATCTAAAATAAATTATTGTATCATACTTAACTTAACTTACAGCAAGGTAAGTGCAGAGGTGGTGAGTGGATGTTGTCAGGTCAAAGACAAATACAAAATGCCCTCTCTCTCTCTCTCTCTCTCTCTCTCTCTCTCTCTCTCTCTCTCAGAGAGTTCTTAAATTAATATCTCATATATTGCTGCTGGGATACTTGAAGCATGACATCACTTTTTGTCACCTGACTTCAGTTCTCAGGCACACAAACAACCCCGAGTGATGCAGCATCTAGCATCTCCCTGTGAAAATACATAACTTTCAAATGTTTGCAGCTGCTGTAAGACATAAAACAATAAAACACTTACAATGCATTGCAGAAGACTCCCTAGTTCAAGACATCCTGTCTCCTTGTTGCATTGAAACTGAGAGAAAACCCCTGGGATTCAGCAAGCAGCCGTGCAGGAGTAAGTTATTCCTGCATGGCAGGGACTGCTCCTGAACAGCACATCAGCGTGTCTTGCATATTTATGAAGGCATTCTGCCTGTACTCTTAAACTAACACAGAGCCATGTACGAGTGCAGGGGGTGTATCTGAGAGCAGAGCTCTCACAATACCATGCCCCTGCAGTCCAGAATTGCCTTTCAGCAATTAAAATGAGCACGAATGCTCATAACACCCCCAACACGTCAGGATTACATATCTCTTAACTGTACAGAATTTCGCAGAATGTCCACAGTTTTGTCACATATTTTTGGTGTGTTCCCCCTAAAATCTGTATCTTCCTGGAAAATAGATGAGATTTGAAGTCATTAAATAAAATGACAAACATTTGACTTTAAAAGACTCCACATCCGTCATAGCCCTACATATAAGCCCAGCTGTCATAACATAAGCTATAAGGACAATTGTTCACAATGTGATGTCTTTGCTGTTTAGAATCATAAACAGATTTTCCATAGTTTTCTTTCCAAAAATGCAAGTGCCTTTTAAATTCACAGATGCAGTTACCACCTGCAAAAATCTTTAAGACTTGGATTACAAAATCTGCCACTGGTGTTAATTCTTCCCATCTATTTTTCAAAGAACAGTCAAGACTAGAGGAAATAATTTTATTTAGTTTGATGCTGCGCAACAGGCCAGCTTTTGCACTTTTTACTTTCACCCTCATCAACAGTGTCTTCAGCTCTTTTTTTCAGTTTCAGACATCATTGAGGAATCATTTATATAAGTTTGTTACTATTTCTCCTATCATCTTTGATTTTGATATCTGAATTGTCCATCCCAGCATTTCTCATGATATATTCAGTTTACAAATCAAATAAATAGGGTGAGAATTACAGCTTTGTCATGCACCCTTTTCAATTCTGAATCAGTCAGCTTTTCCATATTCAGTTTTACTGGTTGCTTCTTGTTCTGCATACAAATCTCCCAAGTGACAAATAATGTGACCTGGTATCCCCATTTCTCTAAGAACTTGTCATAGTATGTTATGATTGACAAAGTCAAAGCCTTTAAAGTAGTCAATAAAGCAGAAGAGAAAATTTTACTCTAACTCCCTTGTTTCTTCCATTATTCAGTGGATATTATAGCAATAACCCATGCCTGGGTGTGGGTAATGCTGGATTTACCCACGGTTGGCGTGGTTTGGTCATGAGGGTGAAGCCAACCGTGGGTAAATCCAGCATTACCCACACCCAGAAGTGGGTTATTGCTATTATACAATGACATTATTTAAGAAAAAAAAATACATTTTCTTAAATAATGGCATTGTATAATGCCTCCTTGCTGCCCTTCCGCATCTGTCTGGTATTCTGCGGCAGTTCTGATGTACTGCGCATGCATATGCCTACGCAGTACATCAGAGCTGTGGGCAAAAGCAACGGAGAAAGCAAGATCTCCGTTGCTTTTTACAAACTGTTTCGCTATGTTAAATGGGTTAACATAGCGAGACAGCTTTAAAAAAAGCAACGGAGCCGTTGCTTTTTTTAAAGCTGTCTCACTATGTTAAACCTATTCAACATAGTGAAACAGTTTGTAAAAAGAAACTGTTTTGCTATGTTAAATGGGTTTAACATAGTGAGACAGCTTTAAAAAAAGCAATGAAACAGTTTGTAAAAAGCAACGGAGAAAGCAAGATCTCCGTTGCTTTTTACAAACTGTCTCACTATGTTAAACTCGTTTAACATAGTGAGACAGCATTAAAAAAAGTAATGGAGAATGTCTGTTGCTTTTTTTAATGCTGTCTCGCTATGTTATATGAGTTTAACATAGCGAGACAGTGTGAAGCAATGGAGATCTTGCATTCTCCGTGGCTGTAAAAAAAAAAAAAGAGTTTTAGTAATGGAAAAAATCCGGGCGACCGGACCTTTTTCCATTACTATAACTCTGATTTACAACGTGCACGCTGACCAATCAGCGTGCATGTTTTTTGAATATTAATGGGGGGTCGTTGTATAATGGCAATTTGATCTCTTGTGTGCCTGCCCCTTTTAAAACCAACCTAAACTACTGGCAATTCTCAGTCCATATACTGGCTGAAGTCTGAATTGCAGGACCTTGTGTATTACCTTGCTAACATGTAAAACAAGTGCAACTGTCTGGCATTCATTAGCATTGTCCTTTTTTGGAATTGCAATGCAAACTGACATTTTCAATCCATTGGCCTTGTCCCTATTTTCCAAATTTGCTTTCCGATTACAGGCAATTACAGGCGAAACAGCACAATTGTACAAGATTGTGAACTCAGCTAGAATTATATGACTTCCTGTAGCCTTGTTATTAGCAAGACTTTCTAGGACCCATTTAACTTCACTGTTCATGATATCTGCCTCTAGATAATAAATCAGGCCATTGTACATATATGCTAGTGATATGTAATTACTTCTTATATAGTTCTTCTGTATACTTCTGTCACTTTTGTTAACTTCCCCTTAATATCTCCTATCTTCTTGAACAGATCTCTTGTTTTTCCTGCTATATTGTCTTCTTTCATTTCTTTGTACTGCTCATTTAAATGTGTCTCCCAATCTATATTTGCTTTTCTCTGAATCTCCGTATTGAGAGTGATGTATTTGCCTGTCTCCATTGCTTTTCCTCTTCTTTCCTCAGCCAGTTCAAAAGCCTCCACAGACATTTTGTCTTTTTAATCATCTTTTTGTTTGGTATATATTTTTATTACTCAAAAATATCACAAAACTCTGTGCCTAGTTCTTGGGTATTCTGTTCATCAGGTCTAACACATTAAGTATATTGCTCCCTTCAAATACATATCCATTTGACATAGTCTTGAGCTCATATCTCACTGCCATGGACCCTTTTCTTGCTTTTAATTCTAGACTTTATGATAAGAAGTTGATGGTCTGAGCCACAGTCAGGTCCAGAATTTTTACTTGCTGACCATATAGACTTTTACATCTCTGATTGCAAAGTATATAGTTAATGTGGTGATGATATTGAGCATCTGGTGATATCCATGTGTAAAGCCATCTCTTAGGTGATTGAAAGAGAGTGCTTGCTATGACTAGTGAATTATCCTAACAGAAATGTGAACTCTTTTTTTGGAGATATTTCCAAAAGATGTTATAAATCCTTGTAAAACTGATCAATCTCCTCCTCCTGCTCTTCAGAATCAGTAGCTGGACCACAACATTGTCAGCAGTTGCTTTTTAGTCTGAGTGAAACCATTGTATAATTTTTTTGGATTGCAGGTGAGCACTGATTTTGACAGCCTTTTATTAACTATGATGGCTACACCATTTATTTTGCATGATTCTTGCCCAGAACAGAAAATCTGATGATAAAATGGTCCATGCTGATCCATTTTAGTTCAGTAAAACCAGACTTATTACAATCAGTATAGGCACAGACACACATACATATATAAACAAATTATATATATGTGTGTGTATATATATATATATATATATATATATATATATATATATATATATGTGTGTGTGTGTGTGTGTGTGTGTGTGTGTGTATAGTTCCCCTATAGAATGTTGACATTCCATAATGCTGAGTTGCACAATATTGAGTGAGTGAGCATTCAGAACAGACAGATGCACAATATCAAGTATGTCACACAGTATTCAAGCTACTAGTCCTACTGTATATCCTTGCTTTTGAGATAGACCTTCTGTGTGATACAGGAATATGTCCAATCCCCAGGGACTGTGCAATCTTTGAGTTAGTATATATAATTAGCAGAGGGTATGGGGGTGCTGAAGGGCTTGATCCCTTTCAAAAATTATGTTTTTAAAGCACTTCAAGAAGTTTTCTGAATCACTTAATTGATCTGACACCTTTAATATAAAACAAAGCAATTCATTAAGTTTCTCTCATCAGGATTATAGATTTGATACTCAGACTAGAATAGACAAAATATATGTTTCACATAATTTATTCACGACAATTTCATACTTTTCCATATTTCCTTGCCCCATTTTGGATCATAATTCACTTTTTTTGAAGCTTCAAACTGACTATAAAAGATTAATCATTTCTACAATGAATGCAAACCTACATCACAAAACTTAAAGAATTTAAACCTTGGTTAGCTTCGGAACTCCATTTTTTTCTTGAAACTAATTATACACCAGCGATTAATATCACAATTATCTGTGACTCCTTAAAGCGTTATATATATGGTAAAAATCTAAAGTGGTTCAAAAATAAGCTTAAAGATTAGGAATCATAATTAAAAAACATACAATCGCAACTGTTTTTACTCAACTCCAACAGTATAGCAAACACGCTGATTGAGAAAAAGAAAAAAGAAGAATTAAATAAAAATTATACTGGTATTGGAAAAACTATAAATTAACTCTTGTGCTACTTCACCTAAACATTTTCACAACTTATCAATGAGGGCTAAATGTCAATTAAAGACTAAAAGTATTGTAATCTCACTTCATGAAGGAGAAAAAAAGTATCTGATATAATAGACATTCTTGATGCCTTCTAACATCATTTCTCTGAGCATTATAAATGAAACATGTCAGGGTATAGCTTCTCATATTTGGATTAATTTGCTTCTAATATTAAGAACATTCTAGAAAAATTAAAATCATCCCTTTAAAATAAAATAGCATATCAAGAAGTCATAGACAACATTAAAGAAAGTAAGTCTAATAAAGCACCAGGAATTTATGGCATTATCATAGAAATGTATAAGCCTTTTCCCCTTCTAGTACCTCCTTTTTTTACAAAATACTAACTGAAGTACAGACACAGGGTATCATACCACCTTCCTGGAGATATTCTTTAATTACTCCAATTATTAAAGAAAATAATGTTGCCAAGCATTGCAGCTCTTATAGACCAATATCCCTGTTGCATAATGATTATAAACTATTTATGTCCATACTAGTTCATTGAATAAAAATTCCACTATCACAGATAATAGATGAAGATCAAACAGGGTTTATAAATAATAGATACACATATGATAATGTTAAAAGATTACTAAAAGTCATTGAAATATTAATTAGAGAACATAAATAAGCTCTAGTAATTGGTTCAGATATAGAAAAATCATTTGACTCATTAAATTGGAATTATTTATTTAAAGTATTAACTTTATCTGATTTTCATCCTTGCTTCATTTCACTTTTAAGGAAAACAATCTAGCCTATGTAAAATTAGGCCTATTTACTTTGGTGTCCATTCTTATATCTAAGAGCACCCAAAAAGGCTGTCCCATGTCCCCAATTCTTTTTGTGATAACTATTGAAAATTTTGCCATATTATTATGGAATGATCCAAACATAAATGGTGTAGAAATATATGACATTATACCTCTAATATAATGTTATTCACAGATGACATATTGCTCACTTTAATTCTAAAACAGCTCTAAATGAGTTAGATCTATTAATAATGAAGTTTCATTCAATTTATGGTTTACACTTTAATAAACAAAAATCAAAATTATTGTTATTGAATAAAAAGAAAACAATACAAGCTGGCAAAAATCACATTATTGGCAGCCAAGTACCTAATTTTGATTATTTTGGCATTATTTTATGCACCACTATTGAAGAAACAATAAACATAAATTATAATAACATTATAAAAATAATTGAAATCTATATAGAAATATGGAATAAAATGTTTATAACCTTTGAGGACAGATTACAACTTATAAAAATGATACTTTTACTAAAAATATTATATCTCTCACATACCATATCTATGATCTCAAAGAAAAATTTTCTTAGAAACATAAACTGTCTTTTGTTAACATTTTTATGGTTTCCAAATAAAAACAGAATAGCTTTTACTCATCATCTTAGACCGTGGGAACAAGGAGGAATTATATAGAAATGTATATCAAGACCTTTATAATTAGAACCATTATAAACTGGGTAGACCCCAATTATACTTCAAACTGGAAGAGCTAACATTTAAGTCATACTTCAGTTAACTTTCCACTAACCAATCAATTTAATAAGTTATGGTGTGCCCTATGTTTTAATATACAATATAATATATCAAAACCTACTGAATTCAATTGCATTACTTTTATATATAATGCATTCAGGAAATTTATTTACATGAATATAGAGATAAAGCTTTGGTTTGAGACACTGATTCCCTTTTGTATTGCAAAAAAAATTTACTGACAAATTGCATAGAAACATTTCAAATATGTGGGAATCTAAAAACTTCATATGTTGGCAACATTGTATGAATGAACATAAGGTACTAGAGAGACAAGACATTGTAAGGTAATTTAAAATATCATCTCAAGATTCGCCACTTCTACAAAGTCTTCTGTCACATTCCTATGATTTATGCAAAATAATTAATAGTTCTTCTTTCAAAGGAAAACCAAAGTGTGTCATCTATATGAAATTGTGTATAACAATTTCAACTTGAGTAACTTCACCTCAAGTCTGTATAAAATATTAGTAATATATAAAACAAAACCTCAAGAAAAACATTGTAATTATATTACTAAGGGGCATTCCTTATCTTTAACTACAGAAATTAAAAATAACCTCTTGCTTTCTGTTAAATTAACCTCTTGGTCACAACATTGAAGAATTTATACCTGCAAATTTCTCCATACAATATTCCTAATACCAGATAAAAGAGCCAAGTTTAGTACTTCTAGTAATGTTTTATTTTAGAGATGTTCTCAAGCATGCAAGGTGGCTACGTATTTTATATGAGTGCACTAGTTAAAAACAATTCTGGAATGATATTAACAATTTTTACAAGCTCTATTCACCGATTTCTTTATATTATCTAAACTTAGCACTATTGAATATCAATGAAGGTCCTCATTTGAAGAGGGGCAATCTTTATGTATAGTGGACCATTCTAGCAATTACTAGAAAGTGCATGATGAGGAAATGGAATTCTGTCTTTGGAAGAATTTCTATCTTTAATAAAAGACACAGCACAGAAAGAGATCAAGATTAAGGAACTGAGAGTCTATCCTAAAATTTGAACAAACAATCCTTGGAGAAAGGTACTAAAGCTTTTTGAAAATCTACAATTTGACTGTGCCTCTCTCTGATTACTGTAAATACCTTACTTAAGTGCATGTTAGTATATGTATTTTGAATCAAACTGGTTTCATTTATTGATTATTGATTTTTCCTGCAGGCCAAATGTAAATAGTGCATATAGTTATTTATGTATTAGAATTTAGATTATGTTACATCCACAATATTTTTATTTGTTTGAAAATACAAATTACTGCAGTAGAAAAAAAATAATGTTTTTCTGTCAGGTTTGTTTTAACTTTTATATAGCAGGACAAGTGCCTTGCCTCTCATGAGATACACGTTTGTTATTATACGTCTCTGTGTTTCAAATGTTCGCTCATGTGGCCAGTCATTGTTCTTGTCTCAATATTCTGCAACTCAGCGTTATGGAACTTCAACATTTTCAATGGCATCCATATAAATAGGTATATGTGTGTGTGTGTCTGTGCATGTATATGTATGTGTGTGTATTATATATATGCGTATAAATATATATGCGTATAAATATATATATATATATATATATATATATATATATATATATATAAATATATATATATATATTTTGATATATATATATATATATATATATATATATATATATATATATATCTTCTTCTTTCAGCTTTTCCTGGTTAGGGGTCACCAAAGTGGATCACCTGTCCTCTCATGACTGGCAGTGGAGTTTTACAGTGTCGAGTTGCAAGCCCGGCACCCAACCTTCCACAGAAGGCACATACACACACGCACTCTCACCTAGGGCCAATTTAGAGTGTCCAATCCACCTACAGCATGTCTTTGGAATGTGGGAGGAAACTGGAATACCCGGAGGTAACCCACGCGACTATAGGGAGGACATGCAGACTCCACACAGAAGGCACCACACCCGGGGATCAAACCAGAGAACCTCTTGCTAACCGCTGCACCACCACGGCTGCCCTGCACCACCACAGCCGCCTATATATATATATATATATATATATATATAGACAGATATATATATATATAGACATATATATATATATATATATATATATATATATATAAATAACATTTTTTTTTTTTTTATTTATTTTACATTTGTTAACCAGGTTAGTCTGGCTGAGCTTTTGGCTCATTTTCAGCAGAGACTTGGGGAGAAAAGCTCCTCAGGACTAGAAAACAATTTATTAAATTTTAGTAACATAGTAGTAACAATCAGCTATAGGATCTTAAAAGCAGAGACCTGGAGAGAAAAAAAGCTCCTCAGGCAATTCAATTATGCAGATGCTTATTTAAAGTGGGTAGGATCTAGTTGTATAGAAGTTAGGAAACAAGAAAGGAAAGTAAGAATGGCTAGTGGAGATGTAGGGGAGGTAGAGTATAGGAGACAGACTAAACAGGTAGGTTGTTTTGGGACTGTAAGAATTAAGAGTGGTTGGAGATAGAGGAAGGGAAGAGGTAGGAAGAGGCAGGGAAATAGTGTTAGAGATACATTAAGAGTGAGGTGGTGAAATAGGTGAAAGAATGGTGGTTTCAGGGTGGTTGGCTACAGTGGCAAGACCACTTTGTTTTTAGGTGTTCTCTTGTGGCTAATTTTAAACTTTTGCTATGCTGGAGGGATTTTATTTCCAAGGGGAGATGGTTCCAGGATGTATCTAGGTTATAGTTATAGAGAAGACAGCCTATTTTGGTTTTGAGCTTGTAGATGTCTAATAATTCTTGACTTGAGCTGCGTAGCGTCCTAGCAGGGGAATATTTGGATATGTTAGTGGAGAGGCTGGGGCAGAAGGAGGGTAGATAGAGGATAGAGTGGATGACTTGCAGTTGGTATAGTTGGAGCAGCTGAGGGAATTCTAGCCATTCTAGTTGCTGTAGTGCTAAGCAGTGGTGTGGCTTGTAGGTTTGGTAAGCTGCAAATCTGGCAATCTTATTATAGGTAGTTTCAAGCTTGGAAATAAGTGTAGAATTTAGGTTTGTGAATATGTGTCAGCTGCACAGGAGTGTTGGGAGTAATAAAGCCTGGGAGAGAGTTATTCAGGCAATGTTGGTTAAGTATTTCTTGCTACAGAAAAGGTGTCCAAGTTTCTGATGAGTTCTTTTTACTGAGTTAGTAATATGGAGATAAAACTTAAGCTGATCATCTATTGTAACACCTAGCAATTTAGTACTAGATTCAGCTGAGATGATAGTGTTGTTGCAGGATAAGATGGTAAATGCACTTTTGAGTGTGGTGATGTTTTTAGCGAGGAAGAGTAGGAGCTTAGTTTTTTTGGATTAAGTATTAGTTTGTTATCACTAAGCCAAGTCTCAATGGTATGGGAGGATGCCTGGGAAGTTGAGTGGAAGTCAGTTGGGTTGTCAGCAATGGTTATAACCGCTGAGTCATCAGCATATTGCACAAGAGATGACTGGGGACAAGAGGAGTAGAGCAAATTGGTGAAAATATTAAAGAGTAGTGGTCCAAGTATGGAACCTTGGGGGACTCCCATTTGTACAGTGAGAGGGGAGGATAGTGCAGAGAGCCATTTAACTGATTGCTGGCGGGTAGAGACATAGCTGGAGAACCAGGAGATAGTATGGGGAGAGAAATGTAATTTAGTGAGTTTCTCTAGAAGGAGTGGGTGAGAGACAGTGTCAAAGGCTTTAGAAAGGTGAAGGAATAGGCATGAGACAAGTTTATTGTTATCACGAGCTAGGGAGACTATGTTGATGAATTATATGAGTGCAGTAGTTGTACTATGCTTGGGACAGAAACCATGCTGTGTGGGTGTGAAAAGGTTTTCCTGGTGAAGGTAATGCATTATCTGCTTGTGAATGCATTTCTCTAGGATTTTTGAGAGTGGAGAGAGTATGGCAATCGGTCTGAAGTTGGATATGTCTGAGGAGTTCCCCCTTTGTGAAAGGGTAAAGAAATTCTTCTATACATTGGGGACATAGGGTTCAGAAATGGATCGGTTGATTAAGATGGATACAGGATAGGCAAGAGGTTCATAGGCAATCTGCAGGAAGTAAGAGGGTAGCTTGTCAACAGATGGGGAGCAAGGTTTAAGTTTAGAGAGTAATGACTTTACATAGTTAGTTGATACTGCTTTTAGAGAGAAGGAGTTAGGAGGGTTTGGAAGAGGTATAGAGTTTGTGGGAGTGCTAGTGCTGTGTTGGGGGGAGAGAATTTATTATGGAGGTTATTGAGTTTATAAAATGATTGTTAAATTTGTTGGCTATGTCTTCAGGTGTTGCATTGGGACATGAGTTAGGAGAGGAAGGGTTTCCTGGATGAAGAGTCTTTTTAACAGAGCTCCAGAATTTCTTTGCGTCTGATTTAAAAGTAGAAGGGGGACTGGCATAGAAGTTTATTTTCTCATAACGGATGATTTTTTTTAAAATTTTATTTCTGAGTTCTTTATATTTCTGAAGAAGAGAAAGGGTCCTAGTTTTAGTCCACATTTTCCAAATCCTTTCATGAGGGATCTGGTAGCTTTAGTGAGCCAGGGAGCAGTATTAGATTTGATTCTAATTGTGTGAAGAGGAGCAAGGGAGTTAAGAATGTTTAGGAATGTAGTGTTGAAGGAGTGGACAACTTCATCTAAAGGAAGAGTGGTGAGGTAAGACCAGTTAATTTTGGAGATTTGGTGAATAAAGGAGTTAGGACAGAAATGAGAAAGTGAGCGGGTCGTAATAAATTTGTTAGTTTTGGTAAGGTGGGGAGTATGTCTGGTAACTGTTATAGGGCAGTGGCTGCTGAGGGCATTTGGAAGGGTTTGGGAGTTATGATAGTTTTGAGGGTGGGAGACCAATATCTAGTCATGAAGAGAGCTAGGTAGGTGAGATTTATTAATATAGGTTGGGGTTGTGATTAGTTGCTCAAACCCATGTAGGTTTATACAGGAAGTAGTGTTAGGAGCTTGTATTTTAAGCCAATCAATATTTACATCTCCCAGTATAATTATTTCATTATGGATGGTATATATATATATATATATATATATATATATATATATACATATATATATATATATATATATAAAATATGTATATGTATATGTATATATATATATATATATATATATATATATATATATATATATATATATGTAATATGTATACATATATATATATATATATATATATATATATATATAAAATAAGTATAGCTATACATATATATATATATATATATATATATATATATATATATATATATATGTGTGTGTGTGTGTGTGTGTGTATAGGTTCCCTCCAAGACATCTAAAACCCATAACATCTAATTTCGTAACATTGAGACCAGAACATCTAAATTCCAAAACATCTAAAACTCATAACATCAAATTTCATAACATCTAACACTACAAATCACATGAAAATAGCATCCTCTCCACATATAACGACACCAAACTGCCAAACACACTTTTTACTATGTTTCAGCAGGGGGGCTTGATACAGTGGGGTTAGGAAATTAACTTTTTCCCACTGTAATGTGATCTTGGAGTTGGTATATTTAATTTATGGGGGGGGGTGGGGGGTGGGAGTGGAGCCCCCTGCATGGGGGTGCAGGGGGGCTTGCCCCCCTGCAGAAAAATAGTAAAAGGTGTGTTTGGTAGTTTGGTGTCATTATATGTTGAAGGGGTGTTATTTTCTGTGATTTGTACTGTTTGATGTTCTGACGCACATTTTCAATGTTATAAAATTCAATGTTATGGGTTTTAGAGTTTCTGGTCTCAATGTTATGAAATTAGATGCTATGGGTTTTAAATGTATTGAAGTAGACCCATATATGTATGCATTTCAATCTAATGCTCAAAACACACAAACCTGAGCTGCAAATATATTTGCAACATTCGCAGACTTGATTTTCTTAAATTACAGCTAACCTTATATTCTTATTGGTTGATACAGAACAAGTACATTATGCAGACCCGTTGACTAAGAATGGAAAGGCCCATATAATTAGAAAACTTATACTGAAAAAATGGTGTAAGAAGTACAGCATTAGAAATTGATGATGGAAAACTGTAAGGGACCTCCAGATTATTATACTGTGTGAGGAGTAGAATTGGTACTAATGTACTAAAAGTATAAAAAGCATGCAGTGTTGACAAAAATCATTATATTATCATGTTTTAAGTTTGTCAGTTACTATTAAGACTGCAATTGCAAAACTGTGTGTGGGAATTTTTGCAGGTTTTAGCAATGTTGTAAATGCATTTGATTCAATTACCTAAAAACTGTTTTTAAACATAAACACTCTGAAGAATAGTCCACTAGTTTCCCTTCTTATTCTTGGCACAGTTTGTCTTACAGCAGTCCTTTGCTCTTTGCCCTTCAAACATTCAGCAGTCTACTTGATTTCAGCCCAAGGCCCACAATGCTGCTAGGCCTATAGTTTAATAGATTTTACTTTGCCCCAACACATCTTTTATAAGTGCATCAAGCTTGCAGCCTTCCATTCCACAAGCATCAAGCATTAATGCCTTGGCCAGATGTCTATTAACTCATTACATCCGAGTGACGCCTCCAGGTACATCTGCAGTTAACTCCTACTGATGCCTCTAGGTGTCCATTATTGCTTGTTCATATGTACATCAGTAATTCCAAAACCATGCCATGTACAAGGTTTTAAAACATTTCATCTTAAAGCTTACACAATGGCAAACTCAACTGCATTAATATTTGACCTCTGTCTAGTGCAGGCAAATAGATATTAACTGTTGTTTTTATGATATTAATTTATATAGATGTAATGTTCACATTTTTCTAAATATCTCAACAACCAGGTAACATAGACAGAACTCCTTAGCCTTATATGAAAGCTCTCAGCTAGATGAATAAAATGTTCTGACAGTATTTATGTAACTGGAGTGGTTGCTGAGATATTGTAAGTCGTTTCCAAAATATTACAAATGTAATAGTTACTGTGTTTACTGTGAATTATAAAATTCCATTTGACTTAGAACCTAAAGAATTTTATGGTTCTGTATCATATGTTCAAAGTTTGAAAAGTTCGAACACCAAATAATCGAATTTAAATGTTCGAAGTTTCAAACATCGAACATATAATAAAAAAATAACAAAAACAAACAGAACTTACCTGACTAGTGTAAGCAAGCCCCCCTGCACCCCCCACACCCCCCACTCTTTAAATATACCAACTCCGAGACCGCACTATAGTGTGGTAAAGGGAAGATTTCCCTTATTGCACTGTTGTGTGGTCTCATAGTTGGTATATTTTAAGAGCGATGGTTGTGGGGGCTTCAGGGGGACTTGCCCCCCGGCCTACAGCCATTAGTTTTTTTTTTTTTTTTATTATATGTTCGATATTTGAAACTTTGAACATTTAAATTCGATTATTTAATGTTCGGATTTTTCAAACTTCGAACATATAATATAGACCCAAATTTTACCACTATAAAAATAATTTATGCTGAAGAGTTTGCCATTTATACTTCTTTCATAACCTATATATTTCCAGAAATATGAACATTTGTTTGAAATGTGAAGACATGATTCTGTCAAAAGGCTTAGGCTCCGTGCATTGGAGGTTACAGTGCAAACTTTCTGAGCTCTGCAACTGGGATGTAGTAATACATTCAGCAGATTCCTGTGAACCCTGAGAGGCAGTCCATTTGGTCCTTGTGGTTTCCCTCCCTATGGCAGTGAGCGCCCTCTCTACACCCTGTCACTATATCTTAGTGCCTTTCCTTCACTCCCCCATTTCATCCTGAAGATTAAAGCAAGGAATTCAATTCATAGCCATTTTTTTTTTACAATTTGTCTATTAACACTTCCCATCTTTGCTTAGCTTAAGTATATCTTCTGATTCCTGTTTCACTAGAACTGTTATATACCAGAAAAAAACTCATCTGTATTCACCTTTATTAGAGTTTGTGCATCTTCCTGAAATCCTTGCTCACATCCCTAAATACTCACTGCTAAATTTTGATTTCTCTCTTAGTTTAACTCAGGCCTGCAACTTGTCAATGACATTATCTCATTTCACTGTTCCTCATACATAGTCCAGTCCACAGAAATCTCCCAGTTTTATCTTTATGTTTGCATTCCTGCCCTTCTTTTGCTACTGCAATAACACTGAATTTAATTATCATTCTTAGCTGGTGAAGCTTCGCATTTTTGCTACCCTTCACCATGGATAAGACTAAGCCCAGAATTCTGTTCTTTTCTGGTACAGTATCACACCAGTTCCCTGAACCTCCTCATAGCTGAAGATGTCAGTCAAAAACAAATACATTTTTACTTTGAGTCTCAGGATCTCCAGGATTCCTCCTGGCAGATTTAGATATACCATGAGTATAAAATATTTCATCTTATGCCAGACAATCTCCTCCTTCACCACACATTTTTGTCTTTCTGCAATATGTTTGCCTAATGGTAATTTTCTGCCTCACATTTCCATATTTAGAGATGTAATTCAGACCTCTGGTCACTGTTTTTATAGAAATTTGCACATTATCCTCATGTCTATGCAGATTTTATTCCAGTTTTCCAGTCTTCTCTCATCTCCCGGAAAATATGTTGGTTGAACTGCTACACTAAATTTTCTATATAATTTTACTGCAGTTTACACTTGGTCCTTTGGCCTAAGGCATATAAAACACAAATCTGTAGACTCTCATCCTCCAAGTGATGTTGTTTTAGTGTTGATGCACAGTATTAATCCACAACACTTCCCTTACACTTTATCTGTTATGATTTTTACATTAGAGTCTGACCCAGTGCATCCCCCACCTCTTTATATGGTGTTTGTCATTCTCTATGACCTTACATTCTGTGTCATATTTTAAGTAGTCATTTACTCCACTTCCATTCTTTCCTTTTGTGTTATTCCTGAACAAATTATACTCAAGCAGCTCCCACTCTGTCATATCAGGGGGCCATGTTTCAGCGTCAAGAGCAATGTCAACCCTCCCCTACAGTATCAGTGCTTTCACATGCCTAGTTTCTAACATGAAACCTTTCAGTGATACAGTATACTCATACTCCCAGTCACCACTGCTTTTTCCTCTTCAGTTTCTATGACTTTTTTTGGTATATTGCATTACTGTCAACCATCTCTTCTTTTTTGTAGCTTAAACACTTATTTTCCAGATCCATAGTTAATGTCAGTTGGCACCCTGTTCAGGTTGAAGAAAAAAATGTGGAAAGAAAGAAATCTTCACACTGAACTGCAGCAAATAATAAGTCCTTACCGCAGTTTCTAACATTCAAAGACATTCATTTAAAAAGCCACTGCTGTTAAAATAAATGGCTGTACTCCATCCACACATGATTGATAACACTTTGAAGTACTAATAGCACCTACAAACAGGTTGCACCCTTGGCAGCTATCTTCTTTACCTCATCCAGACTATATACTGTCATTCCAAACCAATACTGAGTACTGCTGCTTCTGAGTTGTATTGCTTCTGGCAAACAGCTGTTCTGCATCACTTCTATCCTTATAAATCTCCCAGCATTCTCCATTCCCAGGACTCAGCTAGTGATTATAACTCATCATTCTTTCCTTCTTTATTACGCCGAATGCTTATACTGGGCTTCTCCTATGTTTGTCTGAGATACAAAAAATGACTGACACTTCCCAAATTTTGAATACTTAAAAGTATAATTTGAAAAATACATATAATGTAAAAAAAAAAAAAAAAAAAGAAACTTTTGAGAGGCAAGTCCACATTCTTCTTAACTTATGGATGCCAAATCCACCACAGTTATACTATAGTGGACAACAGGTGAAAAAAAACATCTCTCCGTGTCCTAGAAACCCCAAAGCCTGAACCTAGTTTCAGTGCAACTTGGGCTTGTGCATGCTGTACCCCATGCCACCCTTTTCTTGTCCCCAAGCTTTGATCCACTCTGTGTCCTCATCACACTCTGTGCTGGTTGCCTCACAAGCTGTGCTGTATTTAATTTCTATGGCACCCCCCTTATACACTTTCAGTTAGTCATCATAGTGTTCTTTCCCTTTTGCTTTGTATACCCATTTATCTTCTGTTTTTTTTTTATGTTGCTGGCTTTTGCATAACCACCTATCTCTTTCAGACTAATTCATTTCTTGTCACTGCAATCAGTACATGTCCTTCAACCTCATCTTCTTTTCTGGGGTCCTTTCTCCCCCATTCCATGCAGACCAGCTCTCCTGTATCCCTGTAGCCATGTCTCCCCATGTCATCCTTTCCTCTACCTTTCTTTCTACCAGATTTTTCATTCGATCCTGTTTACTGTCCACCTGCTGCCTCTAATTTTCCTGTTTTAGTCTACCTTTTGTTATCAGACTAGTTCATCTTCTAGCATCTCTGACATTCTTATTTCCACTGAAGCTCCCACATTGTCTTGCAGACCTCATATATTCTAAGGTCCTTGACCTAAAAAGCAACCCTCTATCTTAATTACCTCACACATATCTCTCTCTCTCCCTTCTCATCTCATTCTGCCTACACTGCTCCTTTCATTCTGTCCATTTTGGACTTCCAGTTTTAATGTATTATTATTATTATTATTATTATTATTATTATTATTATTATTATTATTATTATATTGTTATTATTATTATTTATAACAATAATTTATGTAAGCATATTATCCTTTTGCATATTAAAAGATTGTTCTATATCTAGTGCTTCTTTGAACTACTAGGGAAATGGCAGACGAGTGCCAGATTTAAAGGTAATAATAAATATACAATATACACTTTATTGCTTAAAAATGTCTTTTAAAGGGACATTAAGAAATTCTAAAGGAAGCTATGATGAAAGGCATAATAATGCGGCGAGACTGTTGCACTGGGGTTTGCACAAACATTATGGTACTGAAGTGGCCAAAAAACACTGGAAACATGAGCCACAAAGCATCATAGAAAATGAAGAACTCTACATCACATGCAATAATCCATTACCCACAGTTCAAAAGGTAGATGCTAGAAAACCAGATATAGTAGTCCAAGAAAAGAAGACAAGAGTAGCATTGATCATTGAAATTGCCACACCCAGTGACTATGGTGTCTTTCATACAGAGAGACACAAAGTCATAAAATATCAGGATCTGCAGGCAGAAACAAGAGCAATGTGGAAGAAAGATACCCGGACAGTTCTGATAGTAGTAGGAGCAACGGGGCTTATAAAAAAGAATTTACAGTCGTATTTAGATATGTTACCAAAACATGTAACTCCATACAAACTGCAGTAGGAGTCATTATTGGGCACATTGCGGGTGCTGCGAAGAACACTACTGGCTGACATAAAAATTGAAACAATAAGATTTATATTTATTATGGACTATTCTAGCAGTGGCCAGAAAATGTATTTCTAGGAAATGGAATTCTAATTCTGAACCAGTTTTTGAAGAATTTTTAAACCTACTGAACGAAACTGCATTGATGGAAGACAAAACAAAAGAACTAAGGATTACTCCCAAGATATGGAGCAACAATCCATGGAAGAAAGTAACCCAGCTTATAGAAACATTGAGAATGGATTCAAACTGTTCTTGAAAGAACTGTATTAGGAGGAAAAAAAAACAAAAGAAACTTTTGTCTAAACAGCATTTGTAATGGTCTTGGATTGGTTTATTTCATAATTTATTCTCAGGCGAATGCAAATAATATAAATATTTAGTTATTTCTGTTAATATTTACATTTTAATATTTTTTGGATAATTTACAAGTAATTAATTGTTAATTTTTTCAAGAAAAACAATATAAACTCATGAGTAAAAAAAAAATTGAAACAATACTAATTTCATGAACTTTAATCGTACTTTGACTTAGGAATGGGGTCTTTTCCCATCACGGTATTAGAAACCCAAAAGACTTAGAGAAATTAAAAAAAAAAGATAACAAACAGATCTTTTAAAGGCAAATAATTTCTAATTGAATTCTGTTTGGGTATCTGTCACAATTATTAACAAAAATAAGTTGATTTTGCTGGACTTCCCAGAAGCCCATAGTTTGGATGAATGCATAGCAGTATATGACATTTTTATGACATAGCTTTAATTTTTTTTTTACTATGGTATATGAAATTATATAACTGCCTTGTTTTGCTCATTTCTTTCTTACATGCTTAAGTACACCCAGTAAATGATAAGAAATATTTGATGAACATTTATAATCAGACATTAGTTGACATAAAATGCTTGAATTCATTTCTGTGTTTTTCAAAATTATGCGTACAAATACTTCATAGTTTCTAAAGTAGTTGAACTAGAACTCTTTATAAGACAGTGGCCATAAAACAGGACTCTGGATCATGATTAAATATTATTTATTTATTTGTTTCCTGGGATGTCCATCTGGATGGATACATTCTTTAGCTACAACCAGTCAAGAAACGTCCACTAAAATATTCTTTGAAAGACAAAGTACATATCTCAATAACTTAATGAACCTAGTTACCTGGCTTCTTTGAAGACGCAAAGATTCACAAAATGAAAATGAATCACCAGTCTACCAATCTTTATAATTAAAAAGCCAGTGAATACAGTAGTGAATTATTCCAAGGTGCAGGTAATTTCTGTTTTACCCACTCAGGGTCAAAGAGGATGTGACTTCAGTTGTCAGTCAATTGCCTTAAGAACCACAATAAGGTTATGCTTATATCTTAGCTTAATATTAGCCATTACTTCCAGGTCAGGGCCATGAATTGCTGGAATCATAATAGCACAAATCTCATCTATGGAAAATCTAGCCAAGAAAGCAGAAGATGTCGCAACAGACCTGGTGGAGTGGGACTTCACCAGTCTGGGCAATTCCACTTGTCTAGTCTCAAAAATATAAGAAATACAACCAGCGATGCACCTGGAAATGGTCACATTGGAAACAGCCTGACCTTTTCTGTTTTGAGAGAATGCTACAAAAAGTTGATCCTACTTCCTAAATTCCTCAGTCCTTTTTAAATAAAAACATAATTACCTGTGGATGTCAAGACAATGCAAAATATACTCTCCTTTATTAGACTAACTAAGAAAAAAATACCGGTAGCTGAATAGATTAGTTGAGATTGGCCTCAGAAACCACTTTAGGGAGAAAGGAAGGATTTGTTCTGAGATACACCCTATCCTTATGAAAGATCAAGAACGGTGGCTTAATGCACAAAGCCTGAAGTTCCAAAACCCTTTTGGCAGAAATAATGGCTACTAAATATGCTGTCTTCCAGGAGAGAAATTTAAAGTCACAAGAGCAAGCTGGTTCAAAAAGATTTTGGAGTCAAGGACTGCAGCACCAAGGTTAAATACCATGGAGGAGATGGATCTTTAAAAGGAGGTCTAAGAAGAAATGCTCCTTTCAGAAAGGGTCTATATCATAGGAGTGAATTCCACAAATTGCGAACGCTCATAATATCATACGTACCAGACCACAGACTTCCGATTGTGGGGGGCTGCACCCCCCCCCCACTAAATATATATTCCAACTCCAAGATTGCACTACAGTGAGGAAAGGGCAAATATCCCATTCTTCACTGCACCGCAATCTCAGAAAAGGAAGGTCCAGTACATTCGATAATATGAGTGTTTGCAATTTGTGCAATTCGCTCATATGATATAGACCCTTTCAGAAAGGCTTTGCATAACTTGCAAGAAAAGGTCGCTCATTGTTTACATGGAAATTTGAAATGGCAGCCAATTGGAGTTTAATGGTTCAGAAACTTGCTTCATCCAGAAAAAGAAAGATAAAAAGAGCAAAATATCAGGAATATGGGCAGAAAAGGGATCTAGATTCCTCTGTTTAGTCTAGCCTAAATGGAAAACCTTTTCCATTTACTGGAATATACCTTCTTAGTGGATGGCTTTTGAGAAGCCAATATAATGCACTTGACTGCAAAGGAAGCCTGGACTGAGAAAGGATTACTGGAACTGGAGAAACCATACGATTAGATGAAGGGTCCTTCGACTGGGAAGTGGTGAGAGATAAGATCCGGAATGGGATCTAGTATCCAGATTGGACACTGAAGCTGAGACTTTAGGAAGGAGAAGCATGCCTGATGAGGCCAGAAGGGGGCAATGAGGATGAGAGAGGTCTTCAGGTGATGAGCTTTCTGCAAGACTTTGGGTATCAGGGGAATAGGTGGGTAAGCATTGAGGAGACCCGGAGGCCAATTGTGAGCAAGAGCATCCCTGGGTGACTCCTCCAAGGGCGGATCAGGGTGAAGTAACTGCTGCATTTGTGGTTGATCATGGTGGAAAAAGATCACAGCATGGTTTGACCTCAATGGTCGAAAATTTGCCTTGCCACTGAGGGATTCCGGGACCACTCATGAGGATTCAAGATGGACCTGCTGTGTTTGTTGGCCAACATGTTGGAACTCCTGGGTATATGAGTTACAAGAAGAAAGTGCTTCAAAGACATTCCTACACTCTCATGCCCTCTTTGTACAGGTGATAAGACCGTGTTTACCCTCTTGCTTGTTGAGATACCAGACAATTGCCATGTTGTCCATTTGAATTGCTATGGTCCCTTTTGAGAACAGTCCTGAAAGGCTTGCAACATGAGGAGGACTGCTTTCATCTCCAGGACATTTATATGCAATTTGGTCTCTAAGGGGGACCAAGTGCCTAGAACCATCCTGCCCTGAAAATGCCCCCTCACCCCAACAGGGAGGCATCTGTGGTCACTGTGGCCTTGGGCAGGGGAATACAAAATAGCCTGCCTAGTTGAAGATCCTGAGAGTGAAGCAACCAAGCAAGATGATTTCTGCATACATACCTGAGTCAGTTTTATTGTCATGGACATGGGTTGAGTCAGAATGGACCATTGGACTGCCAGGGTCCATTGTGGCACCTGTATGTGATACCAGGTGATGGGAACTAATTGGATGGCCACCACCATTGAAGCTAATGCCTGGAGAATCAAATGAACCAAGGGTCATTGTGGCTCCAGTAAGAGAGAAACCTGATTTTGAATGAGTTGTATCCTGCATGGAGGCAGTGCAGCAGTTTCCAATACTGTGTCCTACTTGACCCCAATAAACTCCAGAGTCTTTCATGGAATAAGGTTGGATTTGGGAAGATTTAAAGTGATGTCTAGATTTTGGAAAAGACTGAGGGTGTATCCGGTGTCCATTGATAGTTGATGCCTCATGGTGGGGGAGTGAGGAGCCAATTGTCTAGTTATGGAAAGACCAGGAAACCCTGCAGTCTGAGATAGGCCGCTGCCACTGCCATGCATTTGGTAAACACCCATGGGGCTGTGATGAGTCCAAAAGGCAGGGCTCTGAACTGGTAATGTTTGGCTCCTATTCAGAAGGGTAAATGTCTCCTGGAGTGTCTGTCAATCTTTCTTTGATGGTACGTATCCTTGAAATCCACAAAGCACATCCATTTGTCCTTGCGTAAGAGAGACAAAATGGACTGTACAGTGAAGATCCAGAACTTGGACTTCTTGATGGATAAGTTCAGCTCGCTGAGGTCCAGGATTGGACACAGGTCCCCAGTCCTTTTTGGCACCAAAAAGATATGGGAGTAAGTTCCAGACTCTCATTGTCCTGTTGGTACCTCTTGGATGGCTCTTTTTTGAAGGAGGTCTTGCACCTTGATGCAGTGTAACTCCCTTTGGGGGGGTGGATCATCTGGAAGAATTTTTTTAAATTGGAGGGGGTTGGAAAAAGGGAATAAAATAATCCCTGTAAATGATTGTTAGCGCCCACTGATCAAAGGTGAGACTTGTCCAGGCTAGTATGTGCAGGGAGAGATGGCCCCTGACTGCCTCCAGGGCAGGACAGCTGGGCAGCTCTTCAGGAATGCTGAAAAAGGCTCTCCAAGAAGGGCTTTCAGGAGCCCTGGTTCTGCAGACCCCGTCTGACCCTGCGGCTGTGTTTACCATTGAATTCCCTGCCTAGCTTACAGAAGAGGATTCCTGGAGAGCATCCAGAATGGAAGACTGAGCCTTCTGGAACCATAGTTTCTTACTTCCCTTCTGAGTCTTATGAAAGGACCAATGGGGCGTAGAAATTTGATCCCGACAGTGGAAAGTATCTTACCTTCCTGCTCACTATGGGTCAGGGTCTCCTTAACAGATGGACCAAACAAAGTGGAGCAATCAAAGGGGGCATTGGTAAAGGATGACTTGAAGGGTTCAGCAAACCCACAGAGGTGAAACCAGGCTTGCTGTCAAATGGCAATACCAGTGCCAGCCACTCGAGAGATGTTCTCCACAGAATTGGAGATCAACCTTATCGATGCATTAGCCAGGGAAGTAAGAGTAGAGAGCTTTGGAGAGACTAGTTTAAGACTTTTTGGAAGCAACAACTCTGTAAGGGAAATGGTAAGCTCTGAAACCATATCTCTCTGAAGCCAGGTAAAATGTTCCAAATAATTTGTTGCTCTCAGTCTGAAAGTAGCTGAGGCAAAAACCCACTTCCCAAAATGGTCTATCACCCAGTAGTCCCTGTTTGGAGGATGGACTGAGGAGCTTTGTTCTGCTAGCTCCTTCTTAGAAGCAGTGGCCACCATGACAGAACCAATGGGACCTCCTTTACTCCAAAAGGGTCTGTCTTTGGAGGGACTGAAGAATTTGGCAGCTCTATTAGTCACCAGTTCCACCATGTCCAGTTCCTTCCAAGCCCTGCTGGTGATAAGATCCACCAGCTCATCAGCAGGAGGGGAATCCCAGGAAGAAGATGGGCCCATCCTGATGGCCTTCAGGAACACTGAATCCTCCATAGACAGGGATGGGTAAGACTACCCTCCTTTCTGCTTAAGAACTTTGAGGATGTCTCCAAAGGAGACCTCCTTGGGTGGCAGTCTGGGGGACCCATCTTCCTCTTCAAAGTGCATGTCCTCAGTAAGGGAATCTCTGAGGGAGTCCAAGTGCCTTCTCTTGCACAGTCTCTTCCAAGATGGCTCCTACATGGTGGGCTTAGGGGAGGATTAGAAAGAGACAAGTACCCCAAGTGGCTCTGTGCTGTCTGAAGGTGCTCTTAGGAGGGCTGTCCCTGGACAGATGATGAGGCCTCAGCACCCAAACTGGAGAAAGGCTGGGGGGGAACCTAGAGAAGAAGAAGAGATAACTTCCAGCCTGGAGAATGTCCTCTCTAGTGCGTTGAAGGCTGACAGGCTAGATGAATCACCTGTCCCCTCCCCAGTGGCCAAGGTCACTCAGAAAGGGGGAAGGGACCCAGATACAGGACCAATGCCCCTGACGATATTGGACCAAATTGTCCAGTGCAGAAGCCCCCAAGAGAAGGGAATGGTCTAAAAGCTCCGGGCCTGAGCCCACCCCCAACTAACTCACACTGACTACTCAGGGGCAAGGCTTGCCCTGCTCCAAGGGCAGTGGAGCAGAGACAGACAGGGACCCAGACGGAGTTGATAAAGGAGGAATACACAACCCCAGCTGCCTCTCATTGGGATTTTCCTGGTTCTGACATTCCAAACCCTCATGGATTAGAAGAGGCAGTGGAGTGCTGTAGATGGGGAAGGCCCCCTAGCTGGTAGGGCAGGGGACAGAAGCAAGCCCAACTTGATTTGATCCTATCCATGTCCGAGGGGAGGAGACTTCTAGAGGACCTGGGTAAAACTGAGGAATGACCTAACCTAGCAGGAAATCCAACCCTGGATCCTGAAGCCCTGTGTACTGGATCTGAATGCTAGGCAGGGAACTAACAATGATTATAGGATCCAGCAGGTTTATTGGATATGATGATCTGGTAGGACCCGAAGACTTGAAGGGAGTGCCCAATGGATCCAGCAAGCTGGTCAGATCCAGGAACGCTTTGCATCTATTTGGATCCGAAGACCTCTGTTTCAAGAAAGTCTTGGATCTGGGAGTCTGATCTGAGGCTCTCGGAATGGTGGATCTTTGATCCGGAGCTGAAGAGAGTGGGCTCGGATTTGGGATTCAGCGATCCGAGAGCCTCAGCTTCTTAGAGTGCGAAGAGTCCCTGAGGGGAATGGGTCCTTTTCTTAGTCTCCTGAGAGGGCTTGGAAGGGGAGTCTGATGGCAAAGAACTGCCCTGAGCCAAGCCCTTTGGGAGTAGTTTATTACATTGCTTCATGAGGGTCTTGGGGTTGAATGAGGCACAAATATCACATTCAACTTCCAGATGAGCAGCTCCTAAGCAAAAACAACACTCTTCCTGTGAATCAGAATATGGCATCTTCTTACCACACAAGGAGCATCTCTTGAACCCAGAGCATTTGTCAGCCATATGTACCAAGACACACATGCACACACAGAAGTTAACATCCACAAACCAGATAAATTTAACTGACAAAAAAAAGCTAGTTAACTAAGAAAAGCTAGTTACTATACTTTTACTTTTCTACTTTTTTTTTGTTCTGTTAAACTAACTAACATGGAAGAAAAAGTCTATGGGGAAAAAGGGCGGGAACCTCACAGGAAAATGTGATTACTAGAATAATTGGACAGGAGTGGAGGGATATGGCTAAACTTCTGAGAAAGTACAACAACTACACAAAACAACTTGTAAAGCACTAAAAGAAATAAAGAATAACCCCAGAAAGAAAGCATGCATCTGACTGCAGCTAGAGCTTTGAAAATCATGTCCTAGCACTTCCGTGGTAAACAAGATCTGGGGAGTAGAGGATAGCAAGGAATTATGGGAAGGGTAGGAGTTAGAGCTCTGTCTGACAGTTGCTGGCCTGGATCCTAGGTTGGATCCAAGACCCATCTGTGATGAAAAATGACACAGATAGCATCAGATCATTATGTTTGTTGTTGTTGATGCTGATTTTCAGGGTAGGCCTGATGTTATAAACAAGTAGTGATTACTATATCATGTTTGCAGTTTGTTCAGATCTGCATGCATTTCTTTTACTTTGCCAAGTAGAGCTATATTTACCATATATATACTTCACTTGCAACCACAGATGTGTTTATAAAGTTTTGAGTAAAGGGGTTTACATGGACAAAAAATGTTGGATTGTGTGAGCAGATATGGCAGTTTTGTTCAATTGTTCAATTTTGTCTTTTTTTTTTTTTTTTTATGCTGTAACATATCCTTGAAGTTAGTTTGTAATTTAGGGGTATGTGAGGACCAAACCCCCCACATGATGGTTCGGGGGGCTTGCCCTGTGTAAAAATACTTTTCTAATTGCTTATACTTTTTGAATTATGCTTTTCAGGATATAATGCTTGGAAACATGTAACTTGCATTCTGGTGACTTGACCAAATGTAGGGAAACATCGACATTTGATTTTATTGCCATTTTGGAACTCGACCAATGGCTTCTCTTACTGTGCCATACTGGGTCAGTCATTTCATCCAGGATAAGATCCAGACTGCCTCAGTTTTTTTTTTTCTTTTGCCCAAGGAACCTTATTAGCTTATTTATTTTATGAAGGTAAGAATCACTCATGAGTATGTGGGCAAGATGATGGACCTATAGCACTCCCCTCCCTGACTTAACCCCTCCCCTGTAGGCAGCTTGCAAACTTTGGAATAACTGTTTGCAGAGGGCATGAGCACTTCCAGATATGCCTAACTCCCTATGTTAGCATTACTGTTTCCACTATAACAATTAGATTATGCCCAATAACTCTAGCAAGCATACACTTAGCCACCAATAGGTGCCACTAATGTGGCAGGACTAGCTACCTCCCTTACGACACAATAGACAAGCCGACACTGGCCACTTAAGGCTATCTTCCCCAACCTGCTCTATCAATGCTCATACCACTAATCAAACAAAGTACACCGGGAGTTGTTATCATGCTTTCATCTCTTTCTACATCACTGGCCAGGTCTGTATTGTCAACATATTGTCCAAAATGGAAGTTGTAACAGTTTGTCCAGATGTTACCCAAAAATTCTGTGAACTGTGGGGCAGTTACAGAACTTAGACTGACAACAACCCAAGTAGGGTTGATAAGGATGTACTCCCTTTTCATAGCAGAGTGTTTGTTCTGTTATCTGGCAAATTACTGCAGAAAGGGCTCTGTGGTACTCACCACCTCAATGCTTGACTCAATCATTTATATCTGACATTGTCTGATACCTTAGAACAGTCAAAAATGTCTTCTGACCGGAGCTCCCTTGTTAAATGTTTTGTATGGAAAAATAACAAGGCTGTTTCTGTCCCACTGGAAACTTTGAATTCATGCATTATATAAAAAGACAGTTGAACTTGAGGTATTTGAGCAACTATTTTTGCACATTTTTCACAACGAAAATTGCTAGTCAAGAAACAGCAGAAATTTCAAGCACTGCATTTATTTACTATAAATACAAGTTCTTCTTTCTAAGTAGAAGAGCACATTTCTCTCAAGTACTTCAACTGATTAAATAGATCCTAGTCCATGCAGGAGAGGGTG
This sequence comes from Protopterus annectens, assembly GCF_019279795.1. Taxonomy (NCBI): domain Eukaryota; kingdom Metazoa; phylum Chordata; order Ceratodontiformes; family Protopteridae; genus Protopterus; species Protopterus annectens. Next base: position 918,445,204 of record NC_056735.1, read on the forward strand.
CACTTCTTTGGAATATAATGGGAAGTCCATCTGCCACGCGGGATGCACTGTCCTTACTGTTACATATTGTCCTTGCACAATCTAATTCTATTTCTTTTAGCTGAAAAGGATCTAGAATTTGTTCATTTTATGAAAACAGAAAAACAATGAAATACTGACATGATATAATACCTTGTATTGCACCAACAAATGCTTTTCAGTTGTTCAAGCTTATAGGTTAGCAGGAGTCCTCCATCAGGAATTAAGTTACTCATTTTAGATTCAGAGATAACTGAAAAAGAGATAAAATATGACTGGTCCCCTTATACAAATAAGATAATTTCTATGCATGGGCTGAGATTGTTAAATGGTGGCAGGCAAGAGCTGGAATTTAATGCACATTGTGAAGATGTTTGTTTTTTAGTATTATTGATAAGGGACCCATTTTTATTTTGGCCCCTCATTTACATACCAGAAACTGGTTGCATTTCATTATAAATGATTTCCTCTCAAGGCCGTATGCAGCATTATATCTTAGTTATATAGCATTCTTAACTTCTTGGTGCATACAGAACTTAGAAGCTCTTTTGTTCCTTAGACATTTTCAGCACAGATAACACCAAAGATACCTTTTAAATCAGGATTAAATACATTTAGGGATTATTCAAATATTCTAAATTAGGAGACTGGGGACTAATTACTGCTAGGCACAGAAGCTCAGTATGTGAGTGGATTAAAGTGCTAAATACTTCAGACTATTATACATCTCTATTGTCCTGCAATCTCTATGCAGTGTTTCATGAGCCCAGATTGCATAGGTGGTCATAAGCAAAATCAGTGGCCTTGCCAACAGTCAGTAAGCAGTCACACACAAGATAAATAATGAGATTTAATAAAGTACGGTCTCTTATTTCCTTAAGTCACTCGTAGTAGTTATTTGTATCTGTGCAAGAGCATGGAAACAGCCATGGAGTTGGGTTAAGGGTCGTGTAATCTATCCATTTAGTATTAACACCTTTTTAGGACATGGCCTCTGTGTTTTGATTGTCCTGAGTTCATTTGAATGAGTTCTCCAGCAGGGTTAGAGACTGGCCTTGTGGAATGGAACTGCAAACTACCATTAGAGTTTTGGCTCTCCTTTACTCACAGTAATAGATTTCATTTCTTCAAATGAAAAAGCAGCCTTTGCTGGTTAGGCATTCATTGAAGTGTGTTAGTTATCAATATTGCTGTATTCCAGCATTTCTGTGCAAGGTCTTATCTGTGGCAATGAAAGCACATTAGCAGTATTTTCTTAGAAAACCCAT